>NC_056743.1:613929045-614066545 GCF_019279795.1 Protopterus annectens | reverse complement strand
AGTTTTCTTATAAATGGCTTTAAACTGTGTCAGCATTAATTCCAGTATATAGTTTATATTGAAGGCAAGTTATTGGTCTATAGTTTTTAGGATAGTTTACAGGTTCACTCTTAAGGAAGAGTATCCTTTTTCCTGTTGTTAACTAGGTTGGTGTCTGTTTGGAGTACACATATAAATAGGTCTTACTCAGGGCGAAATCTTAATGTAACAATGTTAATATTTTTAGCCAGAATTTAGGTACTGCATCTGGGGCTGGGGTTTTCCATCTAGGAACTTTTCTTAATTGCATATCAATTTCTCTGGCCATTACTTCATCCCATTTCATATCCTGTACATTTGAACTTCTTACTGTTTCTTTACTTTTTCTATCCATTCAGTATCTGTTGGGAGGGTGGCCTAATGGTTAAGGTATTTGCCTTACAAACACAGCTTAGTTCTAACCTATGAACCTATCTTTGTTATGTTCCACAGGGTCTGCATAGACAGTTCTCCAAAATGTGTCTATTTCTTCTTTTTTTTTGGTGGTGTTTCTATTCCTTCTGCTTTGTTTCCCAATTCTCTATAAAACGATTTTGGATCATCAATGAATTGTTTATTTTGTTCTTTTCCTTTATATTTATCTGCATATCTCCTAAGTTTTTCTGCCAGTGCTAACATCTTTAGTTTATTCTTTGCAATAGTGTAGGATAGATCCTGGTCTGTTTTAATAATGAACATTGTTTTTATCATGTCTGTCTTTCTAAGTGTTTTTGTTGACCTGTTCCCTCTTCTATACTCATCTGACAGTGACACTTGTTATCTTAATTTCTTTATATTTTTATGTATTCAAAATTTCCATGGTGACATTTGACTTCCTCCTTTTTTTTCCCTTACTGCTATATATTTTTATGGTAAGACTTTATTGGTTATTAATGTAGCTGCGCAGTAATATATCCTATTTACCTCTGCTATATCACACAAATTTTTATTAATAGTCTTGATTACTGTGTTCACTTGTTTTATTAGACTTCTAACATTTTGGGTCATTTTGACTTTCTGTAATTTATTTCTTTCATTGAAGTTAATATGTCTATGCATCTCTATCAAATCAAGCCGCTCTTCCCTTAGATCTTTATATTCTTTATTCACCAGTTCCTGTGACATTCTACAGAAAGTTCCAGAACATCTTCCTGTGACAGTTTCTTTTCAGCTGCATCCTGTGTCATCTGTTGCTCTTTCATATGGTAATTCACTGGCCTATCACTCTACAACATTGACTGCATCACAGTTGCCACCATTACCTGTCCCTTTCATTACTGTGTAACGTCAGCTGAACTTTTGTACTGGTTTCTTACTGAAAATTTCTGAGTATCTTCATGTGGTAACTGATCAGATGCTTTCTGTTCCACCTATTTCTGCTTAATTTAGTGACACAGTGTTCCATCATGCAGAGACATTATCACTGTTGGATTTTCTACATTTAATCCTTTACTTCACTGGTAATTTATAACTTCAAGTTTCTATTTCTTTAACTTTTCCATTGCAAATCATCTTCTCTACTTTCTCCATTTATTTATTTATTTATTTATTGTGTTGTAAAATTGTCCATATCCATATTCCTTTAACTGTATTTCTCTTCAAATATCTTTGGTGCTGCTTTTTCGTAGGAGTTTGGCTTTCTCCTTTGCATAAATATTATACCATATCAGATCTCTTTTTCTTTCCCATGTCCATATTTCTTCTTTAGATGCCTCCCACTCCACCTGTTTCTACTTACTTTGGAGACTCATTGTTCCATCACTCTGTGACATAACCTGTGTTAAACATTTTGCACTAAATCTTTCACTTTGCAAATATTCCATAACTTCAGCTTCCATTTGATTAACTTCTGCTTTACTAGTCTTCTGTTCTACATTCACTCTTTGTGGTCTTATTTTTTCTATTGTAACATTTTCCATATCGGGGGTGCCTTTGCCTGTATTTCTCTTCAGATACCTTTGGAGCTGCTTTTTTGTAATGATTAGTTTGGCTTTCTCCTTTACATACATATTACACCATATCAGATCTCCCTTTCTAACTCATGTTCACGTTTCTTTTTCATACCTTTAAAAAATCTCTTTTTTTCTTTATACTTTCACACTTCCTCAGTCACTTCTTTTTTCCAAATGGCCCAAGGTTTCTTGGTCTATATGATGTTTTTCATGAATCTGTTATAGTAGTAAACACAAATTTGCATTTAAAGCTTTTGACGTTTTTTTTTTGAAGTATGCTTCTTTCCTTTAATTTCTTTTTTAATCTTTTTGAAAATCTTCTATCCTGAAATTCTGGGCATCTTGCATAATAGTAACAATACATAATTTATTCTTTATCCTCAACAGTCTATCATCTTTATGGCTCTTTTTTTGGTCTGTCAGTTTTTATGTCTTTTTGTGGACTACTACTTCCCTGCTCAATGGGGGGGCACCCCCCCCCCGATCCTGGCCTAACACCATTGAAGGAATGTTTCCCTGTCTTGAGGATTCTACACTATCATTTTTTCCAGTCCTGGCACCATTGTGCCTACAAGGATTGGACACTTTTGTATCCTGGTACTTGTGCATGCAGATGTCTCATGTATGTTTAACCTACTTCTCTCAGTGATATATGCTATATAAAATACAGTCTATATATCAGTGTAGTCGAGGTGAGATTTTGTGAAAAACAGGGCCTAATATGTGAGGGTAGTCACTGAGACTTGGGGATAAATTCAATTCCAGCAGTACTACTATCCTTTGCTTGCTGGTTTTATCATCTCTCCATCCTGATCCCTAGGAATACATTTGGTAAATATAAGGGATTGAACAGTGCCTGACTACATCTCACAATATAACAGCAATGATGAATATAGAATAAAAGGATTATTTAAGCAACAGGTTCATGTAGATCAAAGAATGGGTACGGAGTCTATGATAAGTGATTTAAGTCAATATCTAAGCAGCTGGGGTTGTCAAGACATTCAGAAATGTGTTTGTTGACAAATTCAAAGTTTAATTAAATGTCTTTTGTAAAGCTTTGAGCATTTGATTCAAACCCAGTACACTTGGGAGCAGAACCTAAATAATCTTCCGAATTAAGGAATCAGCTGTGTACAATGGCAGCTTTGTTCACTAGAAACAGGTCATGGACACAGTGACAGCTGCAAATATGCCAGAATATTTATACACTGATGAGATGTCATGTGTGCTACAGGCCACAGACAACTAATCTGACTTCATACAAACAGAGGGGGGCCAAAACTGTTTAGACTAAGTTTGAAGTTTCATATCAGCAATGTGGAAATGATTCCATCACTGACTATTTATGCCTCATATCTCCCTTCTCCTCCATCCTTAATACCCTTCCTCCATTCAGTTTCTCACTTTTCACTCTTCCGCACTCTGTAGTCAACACACTGTTATTTTCGTGGGCCTCCTTAGTATATATTGTAAATGGATGCAGTGGTATCAAAGCATCTCCATAACACAAAATCTGTAATTTCTTCTTGAAGGATCAAAGACAACACACATTTATTGTACCCCCACTGAAAGATTAACATTCTGTATTAATGACCTGCTGCTACCTTATTACTCATTCTTAGTGTAGACACACCAGAGTTCTAATTGCTCCATACTTGCCAAGACTACTTGACATAGTCTGCTTCCACAGCACCACCTGTATGTTAACATTCGTACTGCAGGCATTGAGTCTGCATGCAGTAGCACTATTCATGTGCAGGTTGAGCTGAAAGTCTCTGCTGCTATGTGGCACTGCAGCACCACCTGATTGATGGAAGTAAGAATGCATGCATGAGATGCAAGAAGACTGTCATGTATGCATTCTCACCATTCACACAGTGGTATAGAAATGCCATATGTCTTCTGTAGGAATGCATAGTCTAGACGTTTAAACAAGTGAAAAGTTTGAGTCATCCCCACTGTAAACTGAGGATGACTCATAGAAGTGAGTGCCACGCATGTGCATAATCTTTGGCCTCCCCCTTGCGAGTGCTCCCCTTCTTGCAATACAGTTCCACCTGTATGAGGAATTTGATACTGCAGACAACATGGCTTCCCACCATATACTGCCTGCAGTACAACTTCCCTTTTAATGGTAGAGCTGTAGCAACACTGTGACCTCATTGGGTTATTTTGATGCTTTGGAGTGTTACTTTGGTGTTCATCATTATGTTATGAGCATGGTTCCCATTTTACATCTTGGCATAGAACTCTGTTGGTCTTCATTAAGATACTTGGCTTGACGACTGCAGCAGTTCTCTCTTATGAAATCAGGCATGCTGTTACTGCTTTGTGTAGCTACTCCAAGAACAGTCATTTTTGGAATCCCATTGATTAATCTGTTCTCAGTGGGTAAGTAGTAATGGGATGGGGTAAAGAGGGAGGCAAAGACAATCTTTATAAATGCATTGAATTAATTAAAATGAAGTAGCTTATATTTATGAAGCCTATTAAAATAATTTTGGTATGTTTTCCTAAGCTAAAAATAGGTCAGCATGTCGTTGATGTTATGATTCTAAGGCCATTTTGTTTTGGGAATGCTAGAGAAGTATGGAGTGACTAGTAAATTAGTGTCTCTTGGTCCTTTACTTATTTTTTGACTCATATAATTTATATATGTTCCAGTTTTCATATAGTATCTACTGACTTAATAACTATTTCACTTGTATATACCTGATCCTGCAAACTAAACTTAAGGCTCTAGCTTATGAAAGAAAGACAGTTTTAGTCAGCAGCAGCCAAATGAGAAACAGCTTACTTTTGTTAGTTACGGCCTTTTCGAACCATGAGTTAAAGAGCAGCGCATCATACATTAGAATGCATAGTTAAGGAACAAGTTTCCACTCTGTTTGCATCATTACTTGCTTGGTTGTATAACTCTTACAGGGGTATGGAATTTGCATTTCTTTTCAGTTGATTGCAGATTCTTTAATGACCATTACTGGTCTGTGACCACGGTATGATCTATGTCCCATGGGTTTCTAGTGATGGTAAAAGCTTGGTTTTATTGGGATAAGTATTTATTGTAACATATGAACTCGTATGTGCAGATACAACAGCTGTAACTCCAAGTGAAGTTCTTGTCTGTTCTCATCACCACACAGGGCAGATATACTGTGTCCCTGGTCAGATTGATATCCCAGTTGGTGTAGTTAACAGTATCATTATTCACCCAGACCCACTGGTCAGAAATCTGGTCCTCAAGTAATCCGATCCACACCCCATCTCCACTGGCTTTGCTGGCAGTGTCTGCAACCTGCAGCTGTGTGTCAATGTCCGGGATACTGACAATGTCAGTGTAGTGTTCTCTGCAGTAAAACAAGGCTTCCATAAAAGTCATGTTCTTTTTTATCAAGTAGAATTCCACAATGACATCTAAAAGAAAAATGAGATATGTGACTATTGTATTTTGGGCAAGCATGTTTTTATGTTACTTAATCTCCTAAGCAGCTAAAACTGCTGAAATACGACAGTTAACATATATGAAATAGCAAAAGACAGTTTTGATCTGTGAAATCTTGAGCTGACATGCTAAAATACTGATAAATACATGAAGTATAACATTTTCAAATATGTATTTTACAGGTATGATGGGTTATTTGTGATTTTCTGGCACTGCATATATTGTAGTGGATAACACTCAGATTCCTGTTGAATACAAAATGTTACTGGTGCTTTAACCATAGCTCCTTCTAAGAGAAACCAATTGTTCAATATAAGCATTTTACTGTATAAATAAATCATTAACTGTCAGTGATATATATCTACCATATGATATATCGACATTTATAAGTTCACCTTTACATATATTCAATTTATATATGGAAAGATGATAAAATCAGCAAGCAAAGGAGAGTAGTATTGCTGGAATTGAATTCATCCTGAAATCTTGGTGAGTACCTTCGCAAGGTGGACCCTGTTTTTACACAATTTCACCAAGCTGACACTGATGTATAGAACATTGCCAGATTCAATAAAGAATACACCAAGTGTACATGATATGCATTCAAAACATTCTTATCACAATTTTTGTGCTTTCTAGTCACTCAGAAAGATTAAGCTAAGTGTACATGTAGTCTACACTTTGTGGTAACCTTTATGAATCCCTGTCAATTATTTGTTGTTATTGAATCCTTGTCTGTATTTTATATAGCATGTGTCACATATGTCATGGACAGAAGTAGTTTAAAAGATACAAAAGACAGCTGGGTACACAAGTCCCATGATAAAAAGTGCCCAGTCCTGGTATGCAACTGGTGCCAGGACTAGAAAAAAAGACAGCGATGAATCTTGAAGATGTAGAAACATTCCTACAATGAGGTTAGGTCAGAGTATGGGGGAGAATGCCCCTCCCTGTTGTAGAAGGAAGTAGTAGTCCATTATATCTATTATTCACTAGGTCATATAAATATGGGGAAGTTTCTTCAAGATTGGAAACATGTACTTATTTAACTTGTTTTTAAGGGAAAGGGGAATAGGACAAACTCAGAATCATATAGACCCTTAAGTCTACTTTCATGTTGTGGACAAATAATGGAGAAGGTATTATTGGATAAGTTATTGTCAGAACTGGATAGGTTGGGAAATGAAACCATATATCAGCATGCATATGTTGAAAACAGATCTATTACCACTTGTAACATGATGTTCTATAACAATATAATAGCTATGAATGAAAAATTGTGCTGTAATGTAATTTGTATAGATTTATCTTCAGCATTTGACAGAGTCATACATATAACACTGATCAATAAATTAGTAGAACTAGGTATTGATGTGCTCTTGATAAGACAAATAGCTGCATGGCTTACAAATAGGACATGGCAAGTATCATACAGCAACTGGACAGGCAAAATCCTTGGTTACAGTAAGGGTGTTCCACAGGGCTCTGTCCTAGGCCCTTGTTTAGATTGTATCTTTCAGATCTAACTTTTTCATCTGTGGCGTTCTACAGTCTATATGCAAGCGACCTGAAATTGGGTAAACTGATTACATGTGTTACAGATAAGGCATGTCTGCAAAATAACTTGACTAAATTGACCATTTGGGCACAGGAGAATAATATGCTGATGAATACATCAAAAACTAAGCATATGAGATTTGGGAGACATAAACTGAAAGGTGAATATTTAATACAGCACACAGTGATTGAAACTGTAGACGCATTTAAGGACCTGGGTATATGGATAGATACAGCTATGAGTTTTTCTAATCATATCAACTAATTGGTTAATGATAGTTATAGAACTATAGGTTGTATAAAAAGATTTATAAAGTCTAGGAAATCAAAAATAATGAAGTCATTGTTTGTTAGTTAAATTCGACCCAAACTTGAGTATGTAATAACAATATGGAAAACCTATAAGAAAACAAGCACGAGTAAACTGGAAAGAGTACAAAGGAAATATACCAGGAGCATCCATGGATGTGAACATTTAAGTTATTATGAAAGACTAAAATATCTGAACTTGTACAGTGTCTCTTACAGATATCTGGGAGGAGATCTTATTCAGGTATATAGGCCATTTAGAGACAACTATCTCTGGGAATGTTTGAGGTTTATCGAAAAGTACTAGCAAATCATCAAACAACCTATATAAAAGATTCTATAGGAATGAGAAGTGTACTAATTGGTTCTCTGACAGAGTAGCTGATCCATGAAACAGACTACCAAATTACATTAAAGCAAGTACTAGTTTAGATATCTTTAAGAACAACCCGGATATTTATTATGGGAACAAGTGTTTTGTATATTGGCAAGCTAGAAGGGCATCAATGCCCGTGCTTGAAATATTTGTATGTATGTGTTTATGTAGTCTACAGAAATACAAAAACCAACAGGCCAAAAAAAGAGCCATAAAGATGAGAGAGTGGACTACTGAAGGTAAGAAAGAAATTATGCATTGTTACCAGTATGCAAGAAGCCTATAATTTCAAGATAGAAGTTTTTCAAAAATATTAAGAGGGAAATTAGAGGAAAGAAAAATACTTGCACAAGAAAAAATGTCAAAAGCTTCAAATGCAAATTTGGGTTCATTAATACAACAGATCGATGGAAACCATTATATAGACCAAGAAACTTCGGAGAATTTGGAAAAAGAAGCAACTGAGGAAGTGTGAAAATATAAAGAGTAAAACAAAGAGATTTTTGAAAGGTATTAAAAAGAAATGTGGACATGGGAAATAAGTCTGATTTGGTGCAACATTTATGCAAAGGAGAAAGCCAAACTAATTAATACAAAAAAAGCAGCTCCAAAGATATTTTGAAGAGAAATATAGGCAAAGGCACCTAGATATGGAAAAGTTCACAATACAAAAAATAAAATCACAAGAGGGAATGAAGAAGAGAAGATTAGTTAAGTAGAAGTTAAACAAATAGAAGCTGAAGTTATGGAGTACCTGTAAAGTGAAGGATTTAGTACAGAAAGTCTAATGTGGGTTATGTCACAGCATGATGGAGCAATGAGTCCCCAAACGAAGGAGAAGCAGCTGAAACATCTGAAGAAGAAATATGGACAAGAAAAAGAAAAAGAGATTGAATATGGTTCTATATTTATGCAAAGGAGAAAGCAAAACTAATCATCACAAAAAAGCAGCACCAAAGATATTTGAAAAGAAATACATGAAAGAAATATAGGCAAAGGCATCCAAATTTAGAAAATTTCACATTACAGAAAATAAGAAACGAAAGGGGGAACATAGAAAAGAGGATTAGTAACGTAGAAATTAAAGAAATAGAAACTGAACTTATAGAATGTTCTGCAAAGTGAAGGATTTAGTGTAAATAATTCATCTCTGGTAACATCACAGCATGATGGAACAATGAGTCGTCAAATAAAGGAGAAGCAGGTGGAACAGAAGCATCTGATCACTTGCGACATGATGATACTTGGAGCCTTCAGTAGGAAGCCAGTACAAATGTTCAGCTGGAGTTATACAGCAAAGGAAGGAACAAATGACAGTGGCAACTCTGATGCAGTCAGTGTTGTGGAGAGATAGGCCAGTGACTTCCCATATGAAAAAGCAACAGGCCTCAGGATGCTGAAGAGAATATGTCACAGGAAGATTTTCTCGAACTTTTTGTAGAATGCCACAGGAAATGGAGACCAAAGAATGTGCCCTCAGTTTAGAAGAAAATGACCTAAGGGAAGAGTTGATTGATTTAACAGAGATGCATAGACAAACTGAGATCAACAAATGAAATAGATTACAGAAAGTCAATACGATCCAAAATGTTAGAAGTCTGATAGAACAAATGAACCCACTAATCAAAAATGAACCCACTAATCAAGACTGTTAACAGAAATTCATGTGACAGTAATCAAGACTGTTAACAGAAGTAAATAGGATATATTAGTTGTTGTGTCTTTTGGCTTTTCCCGGTTAGGAGTCGCCACAGCAGAACTACGGTCTGCTAATGATTGGCAGTAGATTTTTACATGCGATATATTAGCGTGCAGCTAAATTAATAACAGATAAAATCTTTAACACAAAAACACAGGGCAATAAGGGAAAGAAGGGAAGAAATCAAATGCCATCATGGAAGTATTGAATAGTGAAAACTATAAAGCAATTAGGACAAAAGTGTCACTGTTGGAAGAGTATAGAAGAGGAACGAGATCAACACAAATAATTAGAAAGATAGACAGGATAAAAGCAATGTGCAGTATCAGAACAGACCAGGATCTACCATACACAGCTGCGAATAATAAACTAAAATAAACTAATATCAGCAGAGGCAGAACAGCTTAGAAGTTATGCAGATAAATGTATAGGAAAAGTACATAATAAGCAATTCATTGATTACCCAAAAAAGTTTATAGGGTATTGGGAAACAAAACAAAAAGAACAGAAACATCACCAGAAAAGAAGAAATAGACACATTTTGGAGAAATATCTGTAGAGATCCTGTGGAACATAAAACAAAGATGTTGACTGGATAGAAGAAGTAAAAGAAAGTGTAAGAAGTACAAATATAAAGAATATGAAATGGGATGGAGTAATGGCCAGAGCAACTGAAATGAAATTAAGAAAAGTTCCTAAATGGAAAACACCAATTCCAGATGCTGTTGTAGAAGGTATCATCACTCAAAACACACAGCTTCAACTTACCATTGCCAACCCTTGTCCACAATACATTTATTTTCTACCTAAAATACACAAGGACCTTGAACACCCACCCAGCAGACCCATTGTTTCAGGTAGAAATTCATTAACAGAACCATTATCTCTATTTCTAACCAAATTTCTTAAGCCCCTTTTACAATGTGTCCGTTCTAGAATTCAAGATACCACGGAATTTTTACAGATTATCTCTGATACACAGCTTGATCCCGACTGGTTACTTTGCACATTGGATGTAAAATCATTATATACCAACATACCACATTGGGCTGGCCTAGAGGCGTTGGAATACTGGCTCAACAAAACTGAAATATACAAGCCAGGTTTCATCACCCTTTTGTTGTGTGAAACAGAACATGTTTTGACAAAAAATGTGTTTTTTTACAAAGACAAATGCAATTTACAAACCAAGGGGACAGCTATGGGTGCATCTTTTGCACCCATATATGCCGATTTGTTCATGGCATACTTTGAAGAACAGGTTATTTACGACAACTCTCATAGCATTTACATGGTTGAAATGGACATTTGTCGCAGATGTTTGGATGACTGCTGGTTGGTATGGAGAGCGAATAAAGAATACCTTTCAGAATTTGTTTCTTATTTGAACGAAAATAAATGGGGGATTGAATTTTCTGTCAGCTATGATAGAGATAAAATTATCTTCTTAGATGTATTGGTTTGCCATGCATCTGATCATACGCTGACTACAGAAATTCATCGTAAATTCCCCCAAAATAATTTACTTCTCCATGCAACCAGTTTTCATCCTCCTCACATCTGCAAAAACATTCCCAAATCACAGTTCATGCACATTAAACACATTTGTTCTGATCAGCACACTTATAGACACTTCAGAGATGATTTAGTACATTGATTCCATGACCGTGGGTATAAAATGGGTCAACTATTACATACTAAACACACAGTTGACCAGATGGAATGCACAGAATTGCTTCATTACAAAACTAGACACAGATCACCTTCAGTAACACCTAGATTTATCACCACATATGGTCGGAATACCAACATATTGATGCAAATTGTTCAACATAATTGGAACATATTAACATCTGAACCTAGACTTCAGGACATTCTTGGAGACAGATGTTTGTTTTCCTTTCGGAAAGGCAAAAATCTATTTGCCTTTTTTAATCACTTTAAACATCTTGAGAAGAAAGGTACCAAAAGTATCCAGACCACATTATCAGGGGATCCATTAATTGGTTGCTTCCCTTGTGGACACTGTATCTATTGTAACATCATACTCAAAACCACCAGTTTCAGCAGTCAAAACACCCCTCAAGTATTCAATTTAACATTTTTTGCTAAATGTTCCTCAGATTGGGTCATTTATTTGGCCAAATGCACATGTCCTGCATTCTATATTGGCCAAACCTCCAGACCCTTGAAGCTTCGAATCTCTGAACACTTTAGTGATATCAGACACAAGAGAGACACCAATGCTGTATATAAACATTCTTTGGTACATCCAAAGGCTACTTTTAGTTTTACCATTATTGATAAAATTAGAAGATCCAGGCATAACAAATCAGGCTGGCATAATTTATTAAATTCAATGGAGAAAAAATGGATTATTAAACTTGGTGGGCTCTTTAAGCCAGGTCTGAATGAGCATATGTAATTACGCACATGACTCACTTGAGTATTTAAATACAGGTTCTTTTTTGTTGTTTTTTAAACACTGAAGAAGGCTTTGTTAAATATTTGCCGAAACTGGTCTGTTTTTCAAGAACCTCAATCAATAAATTTATTTTTAAGGTGCCTTGCATGCTGGTCCTGTTTTCTTTTTGTTTGAATACTTTGCTCTTTGGGACCCTGCAGCTGCCTCACTCGCACAGGTTGTACTATTTGGAGAAACCTCAGTTGTTACCACTGCTTCCACCCATACCACTCAACTATCCCTAATTTATTTTGAGAAAAGGTGGTGAATTACACTCAGGAAATACTGATGATCATAAGAAAATACTAATATTCATTACAGCCATAGCATGTGTGGTAAGGCATGCACGGACTGGTTATTGGCATTTTCCATTGAGATGTGCCTGTTACATCACTATTGACTCTGCAGCATGATCCCATTATAAATATAAAATGGTAGCGGGATGCCAGTAGTCATGGCATGAGAGCTAATGTAGGCAGTTATGTGGTCAGGTGGTATATTAGCTTAGCAGGTGGCTACTGCTCTGCTAGTTGTCAAGAAAGACCGCATAGGTTGCCAGTATAGTGTTTTCTTTCTCTCCATTGTGAGCCCATCTGATACAACTTTACTACGTGGAGGCTGAGACACTGGTTTAGTGACTTGTTCAAGGTCACACAACTTGCAGGTAAATGAAACCTGTCCGACCCATAACACCCACAAAGTTCCTTCTCTGTTTCAGTACAGCTCAGATAGAGTAGTGGTATTTTGGGAGAAACACAGATGTTCTTCGTGTTTTACTATTGCAGTCATCACATTTGGGTTCTCTGCTTACAGTAGCCCTCAGTCAGCCTGATTAACGAAGTCTTGGGTCCTGCATCAGTTGCTGTCTCATCTTCCATGATGTCAGGTAGTCAGGGGTATAAAGCATGCAGCCGATGCCATTACATCAGTCTTTCTTGCCATGTGGTGCCCCAAGCAGAAGCAGTTCACAAGTGCCGGTCGTCTGACTCCTGAAATATTCGTTTTCGAGTTTCAGAACCGAAGTCTTCAACTAAGCTAAGTACCCCGTTGTGGAAACTTTTTCTTGCTCTAAACCGATGTCAGTAAAAGTCAGTAATTGTATTTCTTGTGGAAAGCAAATACCTCATAAAGATTTTCATTCGTACTGCATTCCCTGCTTAGGCCCTGACCACGACATACCTCACTGTAGGTTTTGTGCCTTATTTAAACAACAAACTATTCATTGTCGGTTTATTTATGCTTCTAAATATTTTGGTACTTGGTTCAATTATCTAGATATGGCTTCAGTAAGCCACCCGACTACCATCATTCCGAAAAAATGTAAAGATAAAGACAGAGATAGACCGCATAGGTCCAAAGCTGTCGACGACACTTTTCCTAAGCTAGTCGCCAGTTCGCCGATACTCAGTGAGGCGCTTTCGCAGCCCCTGATACCTGCTACTTCAGATTCGCAGGCCTTTACTGAGACCCATTCAGAATCCGGTATGCCGCTAGATGCTTCAACTGTGGAACCTGCGGATGTCTCTACCTTAGATGGGTCCGGAGCCGCTGTGCAGGCACCAGCTTCTGAGGGTCTATTCAGGCCTACTGATTTGCATATTAAACTGACACCATCTTCTTCTTCAAGGCCTATAACTCAATCCATGTCTAGAAAACTGACACCCAGACCACATGGTCATGCCATATGCCTAAAAAACAAATGATAAGAATGGCTGAAGACCTTATTACTTTAATCAGGGGAAGCCACCTTTCCCCTTCTAAGAGACTTAGGACTGAGTTTGTTTATGATTCTTCTGATCAGGATTCTGAAATTTCTGTTTCCTCTGATGACCAGGATTTACCCTTATCCACCTATGAGGATTCTGATGCAGAGGACTCTATTCCCTCTGCTTCCCCTCCAGAGGATTTCTCTTTTGGTAAAACCTTGCATACTCTTAGGGAGCATTTTCACTGGGAAAGCCAGGATTACTCTGACTCTAAAAAAGAGGCCTAGGGATTTCCTTCTCCTGCCACAACACAGGCCTTTAGCTATCCCCCCTGTACTGGAATTGTTGATGATGCCTTTAAGGAATCTAGCTTGGCCCCAGACTCTTTACCGCCTGCTCCCAGAAAACCTGATAGATATTACAGGGTTCCTGACTCTCACAAGTTCCTCTTTAAAAATCCTACTGCGGATCCTGAGACCATTTCACAGGCACCCAAGGGCATTAAGGCTACTTCTGCCAAAAATCCTACCCCCTCTGATAGAGATTCCAGTGCACTGGATAGATGGGGTAAGAAGGTATACACTTCTGCAACCTTGGACATTAGGACCTTAAACTGCCAGTTTCATATGTTACAGTATCAGCAGCATATTATTGGATTTCTTGAACAGAAAATGATGTTGATTCCTGACTGTGCTGAAAATAAAGATTTACAGGATTTAATGCATTCTGCTGAACAAGCTGGAAAACATACTTTGCAATGTGGTTTTGATTCACTAGAGGCATCATGCAGGGCTGCTGTCACTGTGTCTGTACTTAGAAGGCATGCTTGGCTTAAGGAGCAGTCTTTGCCAGATCATGTTAAAGCTAAATTGTTCGATGCTCCCTTAAACCAAGACTGCCTGTTTGGCAACAAAGCAGAAGAAGTACTTAAAAAGATGGAGGAAAAAGCTAAATCTATGCAAACTGTTAAAGATTTCCTGCAAGTACAGCCTCCAATATTTAGTAGGCATTGGCCCTCTAAAAAATGGCCCTTTCCTGCTTATTCTAGGCCTTCTCAATCCAAACCCAGAACCAGCAGAACACCCAGGCTTCAGTCCCATGGTACTCACAGGGCTAAGCAGTGGGGGGCTCCCACTTCCAAATCAGGGAGTGGTAAGACCCCCCCCTATGGTAAACGGTCTCAATGACTTAACTTTAAATCTTCCAAGCCCTGCACAACTGACTGTTCCCTTAGGGGGAAAGATTGCAAGGCAGGCAAAAAATTGGGAATGCATTACCCAGGACAAATGGGTTTTAAATATAGTTTCCCAAGGATACAGATTTCACTTTCACTCCTTACCAACCCCAAATGGTTGGCCAGACCTATCCCCAAATCAGTGGGCAGAGGCTCAAAAGCAAATTCTCTCTCTCTTAAGCATCAGGGCTATTAAACCTTTTCCAGAAGAGGAAAGGGGACAAGGTTTCTACTCAAGACTTTTCCTAGTGCCCAGAAAAGAGAACACCTGGCATCCTATAGTGGACCTCTCTATCCTAAACACATTTTGGTGATCCCAAAATTCAAGATGCTAACTCTTCACCAGCTGCTTCCTATGCTAGGCAAGGATGCCTGGTTGGCAACACTGGACTTAAAGGAAGCCTACCTGTACATTCCAATAAGGGAATCCTGCAGAAGATACCTACACTTCAAAGCAGGCTACATGCACTATCAGTTCTCTGCACTACCCTTTGACTTATCTACTGTGCCCAGGATATTCACAAAGTGCCTAGCTCCAGTCATTGCATTTTGCAGGCAAAGAAATATCCAGATATATCCATACCTGGATGATTGTCTAATTCAGGCAGAAAGCCAGGACATACTATTGAATCATCTGGTGTTTGTACAGAAATTGCTAACTTCTCTGGGGTACACCATAAACGAAAATAAATCACATCTTGTACCCTGCCAACAAATGGTATTCCTAGGAGCAAGCTTGAACACAACTTCCCAGATGGCTTTTCTCACACCAGAAAAACAAGTTCATTTGACAGCCTACTTCAAACTACTGGCCACAAAGACCCAGCTATCAGCAAGGAAAATACTGCAAGCCCTGGGGTTTATGGTCTCCTGCATTCTACTAATTCCATATGCAAGACTGCATATGAGGAAACTACAATAGTATCTAAAAAGCATATGGTGTCAACATTTTCAGGATCTAGAAGCAATGATTCCTATCATTCCTTGCCTACAGATAGAGTTCCTTTGGTGGGCAGATGCCTGTCACCAAAACAAGGGACTGCCATTTACTCTATCCCCTGCCGCCCAAACCCTAACAACAGACGTATCAAACTATGCATGGGGGGCTGACTTGGTAGGGAAGTACATTCAGGGCAAATGAAACCCAAATCAAATGCACCTGCACATCATTCAAAAAGAAATGTTAGCTGTATAGAATGTTCTGACAGCATTCAAGGACCACATACTTCCAGGACAATTAATGGTAAAGACGGACAACACCACTGTTATGTGGTACATAAACAAGCAGGGGGGAACCCACTCATACCCTCTCTGGAGACTAGCCATGGCTCTGTGGAATACAGCCTTGAGCTACCAAGTGCACCTACAGGCTTAATTCCTTCCAGGAAAGCTAAACACACTGGTAGATGACCTAAGCAGAAATCTCATGGACCCACACAAGTAGAAACTGGAACCAAAGATATTCAACATGTTGAGAAACAAATGGGGGAGCCCAGATATAGACCTGTTTGCCTCCCGCCAGAACTACCAATTGGAAAAATTCTGCACAAGGACTCCCCACAAGCAAGCTTGGAAAGTGGATGCCCTGTCCTTCACCTGGAAACACCTATCAGTTTATGCCTTTCCCCCTCTGCCTCTACTCTCCAAGGTACTACTAAAGATCAAACAGGACAAACCAAGGACAATACTGATTGCACCAGACTGGCCACACCAACACTGGTACCCCCTTTTGCACAATGTGTCACTGCTGGCACCATGGCACCTGCCTCAGACCCCTGCCCTGCTGTTCCAGCAGGAGGGCCAGATTCTGCACCCACAGCTTCAAACCCTGAACCTGGCAGCCTGGCTAATTACCTAATCTCTCCATTACCATCCCTCAGTAAGCAAGTGTTGGATGTCATTCTGGAGGAAAGGAGGCCTAGTACTAGAAAATCTTATGCTGAAAAATGGAAAATATTCTGTTCCTGGAACCAAGCTCAGGGATGGGCACAGCAATGCCCAATTTACCTCAGATTCTTCAATACTTAACTGAGATGCTGCACAAGGGCCTTTCCTTTTCCTCCATCAAAATGCATGCCTCAGCCATTTCAGCTCATTACATTACAGAACCACCCCTCTTCTCTTATCCACTGCTGAAGCAGTTCCTCAGAGGGGGCAAAAACTTAAGACCACCCAGGAGCGCCCCTACTCCAGCCTGGGACCTTAACTTTGTATTGGAAAACCTCACTCTACCTCCTTTTGAGCCAGCTGCAAATGCAGAGTTGAAATTCCTTTCTTGGAAAACAGCCTTCCTTTTAGCCATCACTTCAGCAAGAAGGGTGTCTGAAATATAGGCCCTCATGGCAGTGGAGCCTTTCATCATTTTTCATGCAGACAGGGTGTCTCTCAGGACCAATCCCTCCTTCATGCCCAAGGTGGTATCCAGTGTGGCCCTTAATCAGTCCATTCATTTGCCAACCTTTTTTTCTAATCCACAGAACAAAGGGGAGCAAATACTGCACTCCTTAGATGTGCGCAGACAACTTAGATTTTATTTGGACAGGACTAAACCTCTCAGGAAATCTGAACAACTGCTGGTTGCATTTGCTGCAGGGGCAGAGGGGAAGGCCATTTCAAAGCAAACCATTTCTAAATGGATAGGCCATTGCATTCATTTCTGCTATAATCACCATGGAAAACCTACCCCACAGGGGATTAGACCACAGTCAACCAGGGCTGCATCTACCTCTACACCAAGCATTATCGTTTGCCCATTTTCTCTAAATCCAGAGATGACTTTACCACTGCAGTCTTGCAGGACCTTATAGCTGGTCCTAATGCTATCTAATTTCCTCCTCCCATCCTTAGCTTTGAGAATTTACCCAAATGTGACGACTGCAACAGTGAAACACGAAGAACATAGTACAGTTGTGTACACTTACCATAAATGTAGATGTTCGAGTGTATTCACTGTTGCAGTCCTAGTTACCCTCCCTCCAGCTCCCTGACTTCTATTGGCTATACCTCTATTCTTGCTTACTGTGTTTAAAGCTTTTTGGTGTATTTGCTTTTTTGTTGGATGTGTAACCTTGTATATATAATTGCTTCCTATTTTGGGGGCACCTGACATCTGGGGCAAGAAAAACTGATGTAATGGTGTCAGCTGCATGCTTTACACTCCTGACTACCTGACGTCATGGAAGATGAGACAGCAACAATGCAGGACCCAAGACTTTGTTAATCAGGCTGACTGAGGGCTACTGCAAGCAGATAACCCAAATGTGATGACTGCAACAGTGAATACACGCGAACATCTACATTTATGGTAAGTGTACACAACTGTATTTTTTTTATATTACAAGGAAATTAATCATGGGTAGCATATTTCAGGGACCTGAACTTTATTTAGGCTGGAGAGACAGATTTGTATCCCAAAATCTACCCTGTGGATGGGGTAAATGTCCTGTCTTCAGAGTACACAAAGACCCACTACCCAAAAGCTACCCTATCCCATATTTGGGAAATTAAGATATAATATTGTTATATCCTAGGTTTTATGGGTTGGGTTTGCAAAGGACCTGGTGCCAATAACCTAATATGCACCTATGAACTTGCCTCTCACCCTCTTAGACCAAAAAATTGGAATGTAGTGACAAATAATGGGAGAACAAAAGGCCAAAATTGGGGACATAACAGCTTTGAATGAGTAGGTAGTTTTCTGAAGGGGGAGGAAGTTTGGGGCCAAATGCCTGTCATTAATTTATGATTTGCAACCTTAGGTATTTCTTTATTTTGGTGTTGTTGACCAGGTGGGGCAGTTGAGTTAGTAGCCCATTTTCATGGAGACCAGAGGGGAGGGGTCCATTACTCAGAATTACGCCATGATAGTAGACATATTTACATGTGATGCAGTGGCTAACCTATTGGGCTTACAGCTAGTGAAGCTAGGCAGTAGGAAGGAAGACTATGGTATGGTGCAGTAACCAGGAGGCTATCTTGTTGTGCTCTCCACTTCTATTGAGATGGTGCTAAGGTGCTAAATAAAGTTGTCCCTAGTTCGGCTTTAATTACATGTGGGGACAGTGGTAAGTCCTGCATAATGGGCACCAAAGTACTTGATTTAGAGCCAGTTATGACAGGCAGATAATTAATTAAAAAAATAAATAAATAAAAAAGGTATATACTGTAGATCACTTATTGAGTCCTTAGCTTGATCTTTAATTGCTTCACAGACAGGTGATTACTGAGCTGTCAGCGACTAGGGTCTAACAAGTCTGGTCTTCTAATCTGCCAGACATAAAGAAGGATGAAAGGGGCAGATGGGGGGCCAGGGTATATATAAAAAAAAAAAAGGGGGGAGGCTGCATTACTCTATTAGGGCCTGATTTCGAGGATGGTGTGGTTGCCAGTGAGCGAGTAGTTGGTGTTGCTCATTTAATACATTGTTCACTTTGTGGAGGGTATGGTTCTTCATTCGGGAGACAGGAGGTGCTGAGGGAGATTGAGAGCTATAATCCTGTTAGGGGGCAGAATGCTTACAGTTTCTTTTCTTTTGCAGATGAGTGTCAAGTGGTGCTGGCCATTGGAGTGGTGTGCAGGGAGGTCACAGAACAACAGCGTTTATGGTGGTTGATAAGGCCATGGGTGTCCTGCACAGTGAGACTACACATAAAGGAATTGTAGAGTGGATATTAGTTGGTGGCCAGAAGGAGGTGTATCTGGAAGGCTGCAAATGGTAAGAAGTAGCATTAACGAATGGCTTGACAATGAATTTACACATTTAGTGGGTGGGGAGGTGCACAGGGGGCCGGGTTGATGACCAGAATGAAGAAGGCCCAAAAGGTGATGGGGTGGTTGCAGCGGATGTCCCGATAGCCAGAGCGTTGTGCAACAAGGTCACAAAGGTATGTTTAGAGCAAGGTTAAGACAGTGTTGGGGATTGTTTATGGGGAGGGTGGGATTTTCACAGGTGGACTAGATTTGCAACCATCATAAGCTTATAGGATTATTAGGCTAATGGATCTAGGGCTCTTGTAAGTTGGCCAAGTTCAGCCCTTGCTTTCAGATGGGTGGAACCCATAGGGTGAATTTCGTTGCCCATCCAGTTGTTTAAATAGTATTGTTTGGGGATCAATGACGTGTTCTGTCTGGTAGGAAGCTGGTGTTGGATCCTAGGGGGGGGTATGCTAGGGATGACTAGAGAATAACTTGCTGATTACGTCATGGGGGGCTTGGGTGTGCATTGGATGGTATGGGAGGTTGGAGGTTATACTTGCGCTTTTAATAGTTTGGGCATGTTGAGGAGTATTGCAGGTATGTGGGGGTTGGGGATATGCAGGAACTAGGTATTTCTGTGTTTAGGCTAAAGTTACATTGATGGGGCAGTACACGGGTTTGGGTATCCTAATAGATGTTTATGGTGGTTTTGCTATGGGATGGGAGGTGACATGTTGAAATTGAAGCTGTTAGGGAGGATACCAAGCCATTGCAAAGATGGGCTCAGTATGGGGATTGGTCTTGGGGTATTGATTTCATGAGGTTAGTTAGATTATTGTAAAGATGGGTTCTGTGCAGGGATTGGTCTTGAGATTTTGAATTCAAGGGGTTAGTTTCGGTGGCAGTGTTATGGCTATAGTTAGTCATTTTGGAAATGTTATGCAGGTAAGCAAAGGCGAGGTGGGTTCTTTGGTGTTTTGTTGTATTGAAAAGTTGGAGGGATTGCTGGATGGCTACGGGACATTATTATATAGGGCTGCAGTTAGGGACATTGAGTAAGTGTTTTGGTATTAAGCTGGGTTAGAAGCCTCATTTGGGTATGTGGGGATTTACATTTCATTTTAGTTGTTAATATGGAATTGGTAAGGCTTGTGGGGGTATGGTGGCTGAATGCCATGATGGCCATTTAAACATTTTTGTCATAATAGATGTTTGGGCTAATGTCAGGATCATTATTGCATTGATTTTAGAGATTTCATTTGGTTATTACATTCATTAGGAGGTAAATGGGGGTTGCAAGTTGGCGTGATGATATACAATTGCTTTGGTGTGGTTTTCAGTGGCAGTGGGTTTTAGTGTTTGGTGGTCCAGATGGCTGGTAATGCCCTGGGAATTATTATGAGACTTTCACTGGTAGTGAGATAAGGACTTGGTTCATACACAGTGGGTATGCCAAGTCTATGAGTTTATGGTTGCTACCTTAACATAAGAGTGATCAAGGGTTGGCCTTCAGGTTTAGGTATCTGACAATGTTCATTATTTAGGTGATAAGGTTTTAGGCGATGATGACTCAGATACAACTTGGTTAGATAGGATGGGGTACACTGAATGATGTTTGGCTTAATGCCTTAATGGTGGTTAGGTTGCTGGAAGTTTATCGAAGAGAGGGGGACAGCCTTGTTAGGCTGGTGGGCAGAGAAGAGGGACAGGTGTGCCCTCTTCTGTCCCCCCTCTGGTTTTGGATGGTTATTCCAGTGAATTGGGAAAGGAAAAGAGTATTGGAAGGTGGCTCAGTAAAGAAGTAAGTGGGGTAAGGATGCTGCTTATTTTGTTGGTGTTAATTGGTAATGAAGTGAGTAGTGGGATGCTGCTTCATAAGTAAGTCAGATGGAGGTATGGATGCTGCTTACTGGGTCAGGTTGAGCAAGGTCACGCTGTCCTGATTAACATTACATGAATGTGGATGCTGCTTAATGGGTCAGGATGAGCAAGGTCATGCTGACCCGATTAACATTACATGGGTGTATGCTGGAATCCATTAGCTATAATGCATTTCAGTTGTAATTAATAAATACTGGATAACAAACTTATGTTTATGGAAATCTAATAAAGGTCATCAAATGTCATTCAGTGTGATGTACTTATTGAAGGGGACAGGGACAAATGAGGCTTGGTAACAAACAAATTTGTCCAGGGACATCTTCAGGGTGGGGTAGTTTTATATTAGTAGGAGTAAAGAAGCTAGAGGGGAAGAAATGGTTAAATGGAGAGGGAAGGATGACTGGGAGGAAATGAGGTATGGGTAGGGAGGAGTTTAAGGGGCTTAGGCAAGTGTAACTGGGTAAGGAATCACATTTTGGTGTGAACTTGCTGCCCACCCTCCCTCCCTCTTTTTGTTGGAATAGTGGGGATTGTGGTTATTTGTCAGATCGGGTAGGGCAGAGAAGGAGGACATCTGTGCCCTCTTCTGTTCCCCCACTGGTTTTGGATGGTCATTCCAGTGAATTGGGAAAGGAAAGGAGTATTGGAAGGTGGCTCAATAAAGAAGCAGGCGAGGTAAGGACAGTGCTTATTTGGTTGGATGTTAATTGGTAATGAAGTGAGCAATGGGACGCTGCATCATAAGTAAAATAAGTGGGATGTGCAATTCAATAAATGGTAAACGAAGTGAGTAGTGGGACGCTACTTCATAAGTACGTCAGTTGGAAGTATGTATGCTGCTTACTGGGTCAGGTTGAGCAAGGTCACGCTGTCTTGATTAACATTACATGAATGTGGATGTTGCTTAATGGGTCAGGATGAGCAAGGTCACACTGACCTGATTAACATTACATGGGTGTATGTTGGAATTCAATCACCTATATTGCATTTCAGTTGTAATTAATAAATATTGGATAACAAACTTATGTTTATGGAAGTCTAATAAAGGTCATCAAACGTCATTCGGTGTGATGTGTTTATTGAAGGTGACCGGGACAAACAAATTTCCTCTTTCTGTTCTAACTTGCAGTTTTGGGGTGATTCATTGGCCCCACAAGGTACTGGATCAGTTGGGCAGGAAGACAAGAAAAATACTTCATGTTTATCAAATGATATTTAAAAGTCAGTGCATACCAGAATTATATATTTCTCATTCTGTAGGAGGTATGGGCCTACTCGAAACTGATTACGTGTGTTTATGTGTGTTGCTCTGCAATCATAAGACTTATACTTATCTGCTGACCTCACAAAATCCAAACCTAGCAAAAGTCTTAAAACATGAGGAGAACAAGTCTAGGATGACATCCCTGCTTAGTTTAGCAGAAGCATATCAGTGCTAAGTGGGAATGGAAATCAAACCAGAAGTAGGAAAAATCAGACAGCAACTGAATGTACCAAAAATTAAAGAAAGAATATAAGGAGAAGAATCAGAGGAGAAGGCAAGAAATGTGGTAAAGGCATAAATATAGTTACAAGTACAGCAACCTCCTGCAACAACCTCATGTCGCTCAGGATCAGATGCAGGAATGGTTAAAGGGTGGTGAATTTAAACCAAAAGATGAAAGGTTAACATTGGCAGCCCAGGATAGTGGACTATGCATGTCAGTTTATAAAGTCATTTGAGCATGTGGGAGAAACAGACAAATGCAAATTATGTTGCTGGGCATGATGCACTAATGGCAGAGGGTCTATATACTAAAAGGTATAATAATGTGGCAAGAGAGTTGCACTGGGGATTGTGCAAACAGTACAATATTGAAGTAGCTGAGAAGCTTTGGAAGCATGAACCACAAAGCATTATAGAGAATGATGAAGTTTATATCACATGGGAATCACCCATTACCAACGATTTAAAAAATAGATGTGAGGAAATCAGATGTAGTTGTCCATGAAAAGAAGACAAAAGTAGCATTAATCATTGAAATTGCTACAACCAGTGATTATATTGTCTAATGTATAGAGAGAGAGACACACACAGTCATAAATTGCCAGGATATGCAGGCAAAAACAAGGGCAATGTAGAAGAAAGATAGCAGACAGTTCCAATAATAGTAGGAATAATGGGTGTCACAAAAAAATTCAGATGAGCTACTGATGCATGTAAATCTGTATGAATTGCAGAAGAACTCAGTTTTGGATACATTGTGAGTGCTGTGAAGAGCACCTTTGGCTGAGATCAAAGATTGAAGCAATATTAGTTTCATGAACTTTAATAATACTCTGACTTGGGAATGGAGTCTATTCCCATCATGATATTAGAAACCCAAAATACTTGCACAAATAAAACTTGTTAAAAATAATTCAAATATCCATCCCTCTATATCTATCTATTTATCTATCTAGGTTCCATGTTGAAAGATTGAGTGCTGATGCACTAAAAAAAGAAGACTGAAAACTGCAGGAGAAGCATACCTCTCAACTGTACAGATTTTTGCAGAATGTCAATATTTTTGCCTCATATTTTTGGTCACATTTTTGGAGTACAAAGAGTATGCTTGGCTACACCCTTGGATGAAAGAGATAAGTAGAAAAAACCCTCCTGTTTATCTAACAACCCTGCACTACAGATGCCTGCTGTGAATGACATATCAGACTTTTGCAGTGCATGATACAGTAACACCAGGCAGCAATGTGAGGTGCTGCTCCAGGGCTCATTAAACCTAGTGCAGCTTTTATTTTTCAGAAACCAGTCATACCCTAAGCATATTCAGTTTTTAACCTCTCTACATGAATAGCGCTGAGTAAGGCACATGTGTGTCAAGTGCGTGTCATTTTCATGCTGATTGCCACCTCACATGATAATGAGATAAATAGCACCAATGGTAGGGTTATAGCAGTACAGAGCAACTTTGTACCATTATCAGTGCTAGCAGGTTGAATACAAGAGTTGTCATCTTATTTTCTTGTGCCTTCAGAGTGAGTGTGTGTGTGTGTGTGTGTGTGTGTGTGTGTGTGTGTGTGTGTGTGTGTGTGTGTGTGTGTGTGTGTGTGTATGGTGTATAACTGGAGGGGCAGATATTGCAGCTTTGTGCCATGTGTCACATGTTGCAGAGGTTTTGGGTAATATTAATTTTATTTTTAGAGCTAGGTTTGCACTTAATAATGGTTTGTAGTATAAGAATTGCAAGAACAATGCTGTCAAATTTGTTCTGTCAATTGTATATGACTCACTGTCTTAGTCTGTTAGTGGGTTGTCTAGTCAGTGGTATTCCTGTAGTTTTATATATTTTGACATGTGATCTGGTTTGACAAAGAATGACATATTGATATACAGAAAACAGAAACACATGTATACATACACACACACACACACACACACACACACACACACACACACACACACACACACACACACACACACACACACACACACATATACACACACACACACACACACACACACACACACACACACACACACACACACACACACACACACTATGGAAAGGATCATCATGGACCTCATAAATAAAGATATTGGGTACCTACAGACACTGGATCCTACCCAGTTTGGCTTTGTTAAGGGCAGATCCTGCCTCTTAAACCTGGTTGATTTCTTTGAAACAGTCACCAAGGCCATTGACGAGGGGAAGGTGGTCCACACAGCCTACCTGGACCTCGCAAAAGCCTTCGATACAATACCCCACTCGGGCATTACAGATAAGCTCACCAGCTTAAATATAAACCCCTATGTCACTAGATGGATTGCAAACTGGCTCAAGGACAGAACCCACATGGTTAGAATTGCTGGAGCCATATCAGACTCCAAACCAGTTACAAGTGGCATCCCACAAGGCTCAGTCCTGGGACCTTTCTTGTTCGGTATATATTTCTCGGAGGTACAGGCCAACACAGAAGGACTGTGGCTGACCAGGTTCACAGATGACTGCAAACTGGGCACCATAATCGACTCTCCAGCTGACACAAGCATCCTCCAAAAGGGCCTCATAGAAACAGACAACTGGTGCCAGAGCCATGGCCTCAAGCTAAATGCCAAAAAGTATATAGTCATCCCCTTTGGCAAAAACAAAGTGCCCACAAATTACCACATAGGTGGTACTCCATTAAGTACAGAAGAAGTAATTAGGGACCTGGGGACCCAAGTTGATAGCAATCTCTCATTTGACAACCACGTGGCCAAAGTGGTTAGAAAAACATTTTATATAGCCCACCTAATCATGAAGGGATTCACATCTAGATCAGGGGAGTTCATCGTGCCTCTTTACTCATCCCTCATCAGGCCCATAATTGAGTACAATGCCCCTTTTGGGATGTACCTTACCAGACACCTGCAGCAACTGGAAAGACACCAAAAGTACCTCACCAAGAGGATCAAAGGGCTCAAACAGATGCCATATGCTGCCCGGTTAAAGAAACTCCAGCTCTACTCAGTGGCATACTGCCTGATCAGAGGCGATCTGTGCCTGATGTATAAAGCCATGTCCAACCCGGAATTAATGGATATGCTGCACCTCAGAAAATCCAAATCCCATCGAGCTACGTGCTTGAGAGACTTGAACCTCAGCACTGAAATAAATAGGACATGCTGGAGGGGCAGATTCATAACCCAGAGGCTCCTTTCACTCTGGAATAAAATCCCAGTCCAGGTTAGGCAGAGTCCCTCATTGACTCTCTTCAAGAGGAATCTTGATGAGTGGATGGGAGATCGTAGGTTTAGCCCGGGTATCACTTCTGTGTCACTGTTAGACAGAGGCACAGTATACTAACCTCGAAAAAGGGCATAGCAAAACTAATTTAAAATGGGTGGCAAAAGCCAAGCACACTCTGGCTAGGCTTATAAATGCCCTAGGGCAGATAGCCTAGTATGAACTATGAACCTATGAACCTTACCTACCACCTAACTATCCCTGCAACTGTGATCACCCAGGCAGGCATACAGTAAACAATATATACTCACCTGAGATTATTCATACCTCTGCATACACACAAATACATGCATGCATGCCATACCACCACTACCTCTCCACTAAACTCCCTGACATTTACCCCTAATGCACTCTCTCCCATTGAAGTAAAGGGAGAAGAAGAACTTTTGGCCATGTTAATGCAGCTGGGGGTGATTATTTACTAAGCCAAGTAGTTCAATAAATTACTTGGCTGTGTAAATCATTTACTGCAGACTTTCTTGGGAAGAGCACATGACTCATTATCACATGCCCCTCCCAGAATACCTTATTTGCATTTTTAGTAAGCCAGAGATACAACCCACTGTGGTGCTATACCTCCTCAAGTTAAAGTAGTAAAACAGGGCTGTTTCTGAATTAGAAATGAATACTACTAGTAGTACATAGGGCTTATTGTAGGCAGTAATATTGTTAAATCCCATGGACTATGGCCAGAATAAATTAAAAAAGGACATCCAATTAACTGCTGTACTCTTCTCTGAGAAGAGCTGAAATTATTCCAAAAGAGAAATACCAAAAACTATTAAGCAGAATCTCCTTCTAAAAAAACATGCCCTCAGCAGATGAGAAAGAAAGAGTGAGTTTGGCATTATAAAAAAAAGAATTGGAGCTAAGGTGGAGAAATTAACATGATGAAGATGTGGCAGTAGCATTACCCTTTGGATGGGATATTCTTCAGAGTATATGAGCACTTTATGAAGGTGGTGGGTTGCCCTTTCTACTATCTTAGTATTCTTCTTCAGGATGTATAGACACCTTGGGTCACTGGTAGATTGACCTTTCTTCTAAGTTGATGTAAATGTACTATAGTTCATTTGATAACAGTCCTGCTGTAATTGGATAATGTAACATGAATATTTGTCCATCTTGATTTTTCAAAGCAATAATTTGATGGATGTCTTCCACTGTGTAATGTATGCTACAGATGGGTATTTCAATACTGATGGTGTGTAATGTCCTTTCTGTATTATTGTGGCACATACCTTTCAACTTCTGTACTCCTGAAGTTTGGAAAATCCAATGATACAGGGTGTGGGGGACAAAGCCCCAAAATCTGAGACATGTTTTTCAATATTTCTCCAATTTACCAAATTATTAGGTCAACTGGTTGTGCATCAGCATACATTTTTGAATAATAACAGTAATGAAACTTTCAAATAAATAAATGAATAAACAGTCCAGGCAACAGCAGGAAACAGCTAAATAAAAAATTTAATAAAAGTTCACATAAGCTTGGAGAACAGACTTTTTTAAATTAAATGTGTAAATTTGGATATTGTATATTTAGAATAGTGTATTGCTAAGCATATTGTTCCACAGGGACTACGTGTTTGCAAGTACCCTGATGGTTTTGTATATGATAATGTTATGCTTCATGAATTTAACCATATTTTTGATGAATGTGGGTTTAAAATGATGACTTTAATGTTAAAGTACTCAAGGAAAAAGGTAGAATATTTATTGAAGGATGCAGAAAGGTTAAATCAAGTTATTAGAAGTGATTTGTTGTTTGACTTCTGTAAAGATGTATATGAACACAGTTTTATTCATATAGAAAGAAAATGTGAGGATGTTTATTTAAGAAAGCAAAAAAAGTTAATTAGGGATTTAAAGCAGTACAGGGAGAATAGGGCTTATATATTTAAAGGGAGAATAGCTAAAAGTAAAGTGTATGAAATGTCTAATGTTAAAAATGATAATTTAGTTCAAAATTTTAATGAAGGGGTTAGTATTGATGATGGTAACCCACATGTTCCTATTGAAGTTAACAATACTAGTTCACCCACCTCTGGGTTAAAAACACCTAACCCTTTGGACCTGAAGGTGGGTCTCGATTTTATTGGACACACAGCTGGTGGGGAGGATGAGGAAGTCAGTGAACAGGATTTTTCGTTGGGAATGGGGAAAGGGAAGAGTCAGGTAAAAACAGAAAAGAAAGGAAAGGTATAATTGTAGACCCCAATGGTGTAACCTATTGTTACAATGGCTTTAAAATTTTTAACTTGAACTGGAACATTTCCACCTTTTTGAGAAGGGCTTTAAGTTTGTGCCATCTCTTTGCTTTGATGTTTGTGACACTCTCATTGAACTAAAATTATTTATAAGAAAATTGAATTTTTCCTTAATGTTTGATAAGTCTGATGAAGGGAGTACACTTCAATTTAGAAAGGCAAGTACATATAATCCCCCTCTCCATCCAGCTCTACAAGTTTTTGAGGAGATATGTGCATCTGACATTTATGCTTTAAGTACTAACAAAAATTTTAGAAGAAAATGTGGTTTCAAATCTAACTTAATTGTGGAAGAAAAGCAAACTTTAGACAAACTGATGTTATATATAGAAGTCCATATTATGAAACCTGATAAGGGGGTGGTATGGTCTTAGTCAATGCCATTGATTATTCAAGTAAGACCTTGGAAATTCTGAATGATATCAATGCATATGTACCAGTTTCAATTAATGAAATCAACATCGCTTATAGGAAAATTGACCTGGTAATAGAAAAACGAATATTAGAAAATAGATTTGATGATAAATTGGGTAGTACATTGGTAATTAAGAAGCCAAGAATTGCTTCTTTTTTCGGTATTCCCAAGATACATAAGAGTGCCACCAACCCGCCATATAGGCCTACAGTTTCAGGTGAAGGATCTAAGACTTACACTATAGCTACTTTTTTGGACCACACTCTCAAACACATTTTAGATAACTATGCACATTTATTAAAGGACTTGTGGGATTTTCTACAGGGCCTACTACTGGAAACATATGGAGGGGATGTGCATTTTCTAACCATTGATGTGGCTGACCTGTTCTCCTGTATACCTGTGGAGGAGGGTTTGGATTTATTCTGGGCACTTTTGAATGAAAAAAGTTCATCTCTTAGCTTTGATGTAGATCTATTGGTGGAAATTATAAGAACTGTGTTAGAGAACAATTACATTTATTTTGAAGGAGAGACCTTTAAACAGGTTAGGGGGGGGTAGCTATGGGGGCAGCATGTGCCTCCATATATGCCAACCTAGTCCTGTTAAAATGGGAAACAGATAATGTATTTAATTCTATTTACTGGAAGAACATAAAGTTGTACCGACGCTTTTTAGATGATATTTTTATAATTTGAGAAGGACCTGTGGATTCTGCAACTGACTTCATTGAGTTTCTTAATTCGACCACCAATTGTTTTGAAATTTACATTTAAATTTGATTATAATGGAATTGATTATTTGGGATGTGAGGTTGGACAAAAGTAAGGGATGTTTTAAATCTAGAATACACAGAAAAAACACTTTTAGTAACTCTTACCTTCCATACAACAGTGCCCACCCTTGGAAGCAGAAACGAAGCATAGTGAAAGGTCAGATGGTTAGGGCTGCTAGGATGACCTTGGAGAAGGGTGATTTGCTTTCTGAGATCACTTTCATCTCTGGGTTATTCATGGCAAGTGGTTACCCTAGTAATTTGATTGAGGAGGTGGCTGGTGAAGTTACTGAGGAATGGGGTGTGAAGTATTTTCCTTTGTTAGGTAGTACCTTGCAGAACATCCCTGGTTGTACGACCATTATTGAACAACAAAAATTCAAAAAAGCACTGGTTTTACAATACAGCAATGCTTCAAAGGACATCAAAGGATTAATTGAAAGAAATTGGAAAATGTTAAAATTCAATCAAGACATTGTACATAGGGTGTGTGAAAATCCTAGTTTTGTTTTTAAAACAGGGACTAACTTAAAAAGGCTCTTTGAAAGGAACAATGAGGGAGTTAGGTTCCAGGGTATTCCTGGAACTAGAAAATGTGGGAGATGTGGTTACTGTAGATTCATTAAGGATAAAGAAATTATAACATTAGACAATTACACGAGAAGTATTATACACCTTTGGAAAGTTAACTGCATGACCAGGGGCATAGTATATTTGGCCTTATGTAAGGATTGCCCCAAGTTTTATGTAGGGAAATTGGAAAGGACATTAAACAAACGTATTTTTGAGCACACTTACAACATTAGGAAAAAGAACCTGAATAATGCATTATATAGACATTTACATGAAGAACCTAACCACTCGGGTTTTCTTTCTGGAATTTTGGAGCAAGTTCGTGTTGACCTGGGAGAAGTGATTGGGAGAATTGGCTATGCTGTAGGGAAACCTACTGGCAGTTAAAACTGAATGCAGCCCAACCCCCAGGTTTAAACAACCATATATTTCCATTAAGCCCTACTTATTTAAGAGGGCTGAGAAACTGTAATAATATGTTTGGTTTGAAATACCTTTCAGTATCTGTGTATTTACATTACTGCATCCCGTTTGGCTATTTTCATTATATTATCACACTATTATTATTTTTTCAGTTTTTATTATATATTGTTTAAGCACTTATTATTATTTAACCTTTACTGCTTAAGGACTGTTATAAGCTAGGTGCTTATGTATTGCTTCCTTATTGCTTTCTACTGAACTGTTTAGGGGATGATTGCATTCGTTGAGCAGAATGTATTTAATGTGATACTTTGATAAATTACGGATGAAGTCATTTATGCATAAATATATTGTTTATTGTTGCTTTGCTTAGTATTTAAGAGAAGGAAATTATTGCTTTCGCTGATTAGAATATATTTAACTGTGAATTAATTTATCTATACAATATTGGTTAATGCTGTTTGCTTAGCACTTTAAACGCAAAGGGGTACATTTTACTTTAACGATCTTTTGGCTCCTTTTTTACCATATAGGGTATTTAAATGGGGGATATTATGTTTACGTATTTCACTTGAAAAAGCCCTGCATCGAGTTAAGGTGAAAGCGCTTGTGTGAACTTTTATTAAATTTCTTATTTAGCTGCTTCCTGGTATTGCCTGGACTATTTATTCATTTATTTATTTGTTGGCTTTGGCTATACGGTGTTCTGCTCTACTTATTTAATAATGAAACATTAATGTCTGGCATTATTGACTTGTTACAATCCCTAGCAATTTAATCAAAACAAAAATGTTTTATGAGGAAAAGGGCAAAAATCAGAGGTGCTCTACAAAATCAAGAATAGCTGGTGCATTTTGATGCATGTAAAAAATTCCTAAACTTACATCTTCCAGCATTTGATTTCACTGCGATCATAAATAACTAACACTCTAACTACCAATACACAACACATATGCACACACGCACACACACACACACACACACACACACACACACACACACACACACACACACACACACACACACACACACTCACTCTGAAGGCACAACAAAATAGGACGACAACTCTTGTATTCAACCTGCTAGCACTGATAATGGTACAAAGTTGCTCTGTACTGCTATAACCCTACCATCGGTGCTATTTGTCTCGTTATCATGTGAGGTGGCAATCAGCATGAAAATGACACGCACTTGGCACGCATGTGCCTTACTCAGCGCTGTTCATGTAGAGAGGTTAAAAACTGAATATGCTTAGGGTATGACTGGTTTCTGAAAAATAAAAGCTGCACTAGGTTTAATGAGCCCTGGAGCAGCACCTCACATTGCTGCCTGATGTTACTGTATCGCGCACTGCAAAAGTCTGATATGTCATTCACAGCAGGCATCTGTAGTGCAGGTTTGTTACATAAACAGGAGGGTTTTGTCTTCTTATCTCTTTCATCTACACCAATAATTAACAAAGGAAGCACTGGAGTGGGTTATTTTTGGAGAGATGACGTAAGGCATTGAACATATGAATTATATACCCTGCACAAATGCTAGAGGGTGTGCTGCAGACCTCTCAGATGTCCCAATTTTGGTGGAACATCCCTATTTTCAGGCCTGATATACCCTACATATGATGTACCTATTTTTGGTGGTATGCTCCAATTTTCAGGCTTGATTTACCCCATCTCACAATTTTATGAATCCCCATCATCATATGCATTTTTTGAAGCAATCTAGTACACAGAAAACAACATTACATGGTCAGCATACTAATGGCACCAAAAATGTAAAGAACGAGACCCATATCTTACATATCCCTTTTTCAGAAGCAGAAATAAATTACATTGTTGGTGGAATTTTGCAATACAATTCATTAAAATGTAATGATTTTACATTGTCCCTTTAATAATGTTCTTATATTTTTCCATCATTTTTGTGACACACACAGTCCTAATGGAAGTCAAAAGAGTTACATGATATTTGTCCATATTTTTGAATGAATGTACCGAATTTTTAAACTTTTTTGTACCCATTTTCAACATCTGCAGGTTGAGAGGTATGGAATGCTGCCAGATGTAGGACAGAAGTAAACATATCACTTGACACATCAGACAGTGGCATTGGTATATGTGTCTGAATGTGTTCTGTGCAGTATATATCACTCTGCAGCAAAATTGTTTCATTGTAATGTGCACAGCTGTCCTACACAATATAGCATGTTCATAGATTCATAGGTTCATAAGAGGTTACTAGGCTAATGGCACTAGGAACTTTACAAGCCTAACCATGTTATACCCATGTTCCCTAGCTGACCATGGTTAGATGACACAGAGCAAGTCTATGATCATCACTGACTGCCCCTGTCCAAGTTGCCATGTAATGGCAGCACTGATGTTTTTGTCATTATCTATACATTATACATACGTGTGTGTGTGTATGTGTATTAATATCTATTCCCACCCATATTATTGATAACTAAACAATAACATGATTTCAACAAGGCAAACATTCACACTGTATGTAAAAGAAACAACAAAAATGAATCACAGCAACATGTATAAAGCAAGGACAGTAAAACTTCATCACAAGATGTAACAGCCTTTAGGCAGTAAAGTTAACATAAAGATTTTTAAACTACTGAAGGTCTAATCAGATGCATACCAGAAATTTAGCACTTGCAGAAGGGTAACATATCAAGTTATTAAAAATCTGATTTTAACTTGTACACAACCTTGTATGTCCTGCAAGTGCTGTATGTTCCTTATTGAAGTCATTAGAAGGCAGAATTGGTTGAATGGCAGGAAACAGATGTTTTGCATATCATTTAATAAAAGAGATAAATTTCTCAAAGGAAATATCAACTAGAGATTTCAGTTCTGAAGCTAACTATAATCTTATTAAAGCTACCATTTGTCAATCCCAAACCCTTTGTTTATATTTACTGCTAAAGACAGAGGGATATATTAGTGTGAATGAGGTTTATGGAGGTTTGTGGGCTGGCTCACCATGTTACAAATGAAGCATATGAAATTGTGCAACCAGTCATCATACAGAGTTCATCGAAAGTCTGAATAAATTACTCTGTATGATATTTGGGGAAAAACACATCAAGAAACAGTGAAGTACATAACTGCACTTCTGCAATGCTCCGGTAGCTGTTTGTTAGCATGCTGTTAATCTATGTTACCTTTACAGTGAAAGGTCAGTCGTTGTCCAAGTAGAACATTTTTAAGATTATATTACCTGCTGTATCATTCAATATTATGAATGTGTACCTAATGCTTCTTTCATTTATTGGGAGTTTGATCATAACAAAGAAACCAGGACTCTGCTGTATTGCAGCAATAATTTTTATTTCTAATTCAGATTCATTTAACCATTCTGTTGTAGGAGTCATTATTTGCTTCAAGCATGACAGTAGAACATTTTGCTGCCATATTTAAGGCAATAGGGGAGTATGTTGCACTGCATTTTTTCTTTTCTGATTAGAGAGTGTGCTAGCATTTTGTTCATCCTGTTTCCTGTTTTATGTGACACTTTTTTAAACTGCATGACAGACAGAAGCAGAGGAGTTATAACAGGTTACTTACATCATAAGAATTAGAAAAAATAAATTCTCTGTGAACTGAAGGAGGAGCTGGGAACTAATGTTTCTATTTAAGGGAAAAAAAACATTTCAAGCCCAGTTTTCCTGAGAATGCACAGTTGAGCAACCTCTGACAGAACAGATTGCTGTGTGGAGAAAGGTAAAATAATTGGTTTGTATATTCTTTATTTGTAAATCATATCTATTATCTTTTATATTTAAGTATTTATTTTATGTATATGTTATTTTCTTGTTTGGTTGCAGTATATATCTTTGTTGCTTCATGTTAAAGTCATTCACTCTTGAATACTTAAATGTTCTGGTTAGGGGAGAATAAATCTGTGTCTCTTTGTGATTTATAAGAATAAGAGGAGATTAATTGCATGTCAACTGATAAAAGAAGTTACAGACTAGCATTTAAATGAAGGTGGGAAAGAAAGCATTTCATTATTTTCCTGAGAAAACGCAATCAAACGGCTTCTGCCATAGAATACACTGCTGTGTCAGAACATTTTCCTAAGTTCTCACTCTGTTTCTGTTGTGTTCTTAAACCCAGTGGTTTTCTAGCTTGTCTGAAGTTTACCTTAATTTAGTGACAAAATTCCCTGTCTTTCATTAGTTATTATTAACAAGCACAAATGGATTTTTGTGAAGGCACTCCATTTAAACTAATTAAATTGATTTGCTTTCTCATTATAGTTTATAGACCCAACATACTGGGTGCCAATAAATAACTGTGAGTGACAAAATTAGTCAAAACTGTTGTCCCTTACTGTTGTAACTAGGCTGATTATATATTGTGTGCTTTCAACCATCACTATTTTGTACTGGTTTTAGATCTATAATTTAAGTAAATTTTATTAGCAGTGATTTGTGCTATTAATGGACACTAAAACAGTGTGACAATGGAGTCCAATCCTGCTTTAGGCTTATCCTTAACCAGCCTATTAGCTTTTGAATTTCTGAGGCAGTGTATGCTTTGTATACACATACTGATGTTTGTGGAAAGGATAAATATTTTTTGTTAGCTGTGATTGATGAAGTTAGGTTATATGCATATGATGAAGTTGACTGGCATGTGTCTGATGAGATTGGAAGCCTATAACCCAACAGGTTTAAATGATTCAAAAAATTGTAAAGCACTCTTAGAAAGAAGGAAGTTATTGCATAAAGCATGTTATTTTACTTATGTGTGCAATCTTAGGTAAGTCTTTTGTTAACTGCTTGTTCAGTGGAATGTATATACAGATTTGTTTCTATATAATTAGTGTCAATGGTTCCGTTATTGCTTACATTTATGTAATTTTGTTTGCGAAATGTTTTGTATTTTCACCCGGGCTGAACCTGAAATTGGTCAAAACTGACCAGTGCACTACCCCTGAAAATAAGTATAAATGTAAATAAATAAATATTAATAAATAAATAAATAAATAAATAAATACATAAAATGCTAAATAGTCTGATGAAGTCTCCCTTTTAAGATAAACATTTATTATTTTATTCATGCATTAACTTATTTTCTACTTTATATAAGTTTTTAGTTGTTTTATTTAGTATCATTTCCTCAAGGATCTATACTTTGGCCACTACTTTTCTCCATCTACACAAATAAACTTTCCTCTGCAACCAAAAATGCTACCATTGTACAATACACTGACAACTCCACCCTGATATGCTCAGCCCCTTCTCTACCACACCTACAAGAAATAACTCAAAACACCTTTACTGATATTAAAAATTACCTTTCTGACTGTAAAACTCATCCTAAATCTCAGTAAAACAAAACTTATGCTCCTTGTTAACAACAAATCATTAGAAACTTTATCTCACTTTGCCATCACTTCATCAAATAACACCGCCATTAAACCTTTCACCCACACCAAACTCCTAGGGGTTACTACTGACAACAATTTCAGGTTTGACAAACAGCTAGCTATCTCTGTCAAGAAAGTACATATTAAACTAGGCTGTCTTTAAAGAATTAAACCTTACCTCACTGACTTCACCAGAAAGGTCATGGCCCATACTCACCTTCTTTCTACTCTTCTATATGCCTCACCAATCTTTGCAAACTTAAGAAAAACTGATTTAAATAAATTAGAATCCATCTACAATAAAGTTGCAAAATTTGTCTCAAATCTGCCATTCAGATCGCACCACTTGAACTGCCCTACTTCAGCTAAAATGGCTTGAACTTCCTAATCTTCTTAAACTGAACCAGCTAACTTTTTCTCATTCAGTCATACAAAACCCACTAAATGCCCTGTATTCGAACAACTAGCTGAATCGTACTCCTGCCCAAGAGCATTAAGGTCCTCCAACAAGAACTGCCTTGAAACTGTAGTTTTATTGGCCATTTTGGGTCAATTCCAAACTCCTTGATCTCCCTCTCTTAAAACCCGATTGCCTCATGGTTTTGGCATCTTTTTGGACTTGCTGGCTGTTGATGAAGCACCCACCAAGAGGAGAAAATGCTGAGAGAAGAAAGGAGCCACTTTTGAGATTTTAAGTATTTTGCTTCAGATTATTTGTTCAATTTTTCTGCATTGCTGCCTACTTTTGAGCATTTTCTGGCTTGTTAAACTTGATTTCTATGTTGGTAACTGTATTTAGAACACAACCTAGAGCTGATTACTGAATTTCCTGCCAGAACTTATTTTCAAAATCGTTTTTTTCTTAAAACTTGCATTTTATATGTCTCTGGCCTAGCACTCAAGTGTGGGATCATTTACTGCACTGTTCTAACTTGTTGATACTTGTGAACTTCTGCTTTCCTTAAAAAAACAAAAAAATCTTGCTTTTTTCCCACTTTTCTGAGATTTAAAAAAGTTCAGTTACAGATTTGCTGTTCTGAACTGTTTGTAAGTTTCTTGGAGGCCATTGTTTGCTTGGGCTAAAGGGAAGTCTCTGTGTTCATCAGTGGCAGTGATAAACATTGAGCAGCCTGCCTGCCCCTGTGGGAGTGGTTACTGCCTTGAAACTGTAGTTTTATTGGCCATTTTGGGTAAGTTCCAAACTCCTTGATCTCCTTCTCTTAAAACCCAATTGCTTCATGGTTTTGGCATATTTTTGGACTTGTTGGCTGTTGGTGAAGCACCCACCAAGAGGAGAAAACGCTGAGAGAAGAAAGGAGCCACTTTTGAGATTTTAAGTATTTTGCTTCAGATTATTTGTTAAGTTTTTCTGCATTGCCCCCTACTTTTGAGCATTTTCTGGCTTGTTAAACTTGATTTCTGTGTTGGTAACTGTATTTAGAACACAACTTGGAGCTGATTACTGAATTTTCTGCCTGCACTTATTTTTAAAATTGTTTTTTTTCTTAAAATGTGCATTTCATCTGTCTCTGGCCTAGCACTCAAGTGTGGGGTCATTTACTGCACTGTTCTAACTTGTTGATACTTGTGAACCCCTGCTTTCCTTAAAAAAAACCCAAAAAAACAAAAAAATCTTGCTTTTCTTCCCACTTTTCTGAGATTTAAAAAAGTTCAGTTACAGATTTGCTGTTCTGAACTGTTTGTAAGTTTCTTGGAGGCCATTGTTTGCTTGGGCTAAAGGGAAGTCTCTGTGTTCATCAGTGGCAGTAATAAACAATGAGCAGCCTGCCTACCCCTGTGGGAGTGGTTACTGCCTTGAAACTGTAGTTTTATTGGCCATTTTGGGTCAATTCCAAACTCCTTGATCTCCCTCTATTAAAACCCGATTGCCTCATGGTATTGGCGTCTTTTTGGACTTGTTGGCTGTTGGTGAAGCACCCACCAAGAGGAGAAAATGCTGAGAGAAGAAAGGAGCCACTTTTGAGATTTTAGGTATTTTGCTTCAGATTATTTGTTAAGTTTTTCTGCATTGCCACCTACTTTTGAGCATTTTCGGGCTTGTTAAACTTGATTTCTGTGTTGGTAACTGTATTTAGAACACAACCTAGAGCTGATTACTGAATTTCCTGCCTGCACTTATTTTTAAAATCGTTCTTTTTCTTAAAACTTGCATTTTATCTGTCTCTGGCCTAGCACTCAAGTGTGAGGTCATTTACTGCACTGTTCTAGCTTGTTGATACTTGTGAACCTCTGCTTTCCTTAAAAAAGCCTGCCTGCCCCTGTGGGAGTGGTTACTGCCTTGAAAATTTAGTTTAATTGGCCATTTTGGGTCAATTCCAAACTCCTTGATCTCCCTCTCTTAAAACCCTCTTTTGCGTGTTTTTGCACGTTTTTGCGCATAGCGCAACATCGGGCAGTGCCACCTAATTGGGTTTAAACTATTCCTGGCTCCACAAAGTCTGCTCTTCACTTTTTCCCTTAGAACTGCTATATCTCTCAAATTAAACACCATATTCTCATTATAAGGCCCCTCACTGGTCCAAATAAGTAATCTTACAAGTTAGCACTAATAAACCATAAGGACTACTTACTCTTATACTCTCTGCGATTACCTTGTCCCCTATTAGCCCATTTTAATTCAGTTCCCTATATTACTCTAGCATGTCCAAAGGTCAGTCAATGGTTTCCTCTCCAGTCCAGCTGGTGAATCTGGGAATTATGAGGCAATGTTACAACTGTCTCATGTACACGGACAACCCTCTCCTCCTCCAAACAGGTTCAAATATATGTGAGAGATGCAACCATATAGCCAAACTGGAGGCTGAGCTCTCTCATCTCAAAACTGGTGTAACCAGTCAGGAGGAGAAGGTAACCTCACACAACACAATTCCAGTATCACATAGTCCCACCACAACAGCGAACCAAACACATAAAAACACAAAAACATACTCGGAGGCTCTAAATAAAAATCTACCTAAGCAACAGAGACCTCCAAAGCAGACATCCAAGCAAACGCTACCCCAAAACAAAACACGTACAACACATAGCACACAAAGTCAGTGTGCCAAGCAGTCACAGCCCTTAAGGCTGAATAACACACCTGATACCCTTGTAATAGGTGACTCTATTGTCAGACACACTGATGTCCCACTCACCAGGCTGAATAAAGATAAGGTCATAGTGAGCTGCCTGTCGGGCACTAGGATCCGCCACATAACGCAAGCACTCAGGTCACTCCAAAGCAAATACAGATATGACTCAGTCATTGTACATGCTGGCGTGAATGACCTGAGACGTACCTCCCTCGACTACATGAAAAGAGACATAGAGGAGCTTTCTGATCATGTAGCCCAGGCCGGTATGACCTTGACCTTGAGCAGCATCTTACCCTCACCTAGAATGATGCCACAGTATAAAGACAAAATGATCGATTTTAACAATTGGCTAAAATTTTGGTGTCACTCAAAGGGGATCCAGTGTCTGTCAGCCTGGGATGACATGCTTAACAAGCCACATTGCTTCGCTAGGGACGGCTTGCACCTGTCACCCCTGGGCTTTCGGATATTGGCAAAGGCTCTTGCCACCCCCATAGTGCCTTTTTTAGGCAAGGCTCAAAAGTCAAACCCACCTCCATAGACAGCACAAGGAATAAGAAACTAAGGGTAATGCTGCTAAATGCCAGAAGTCTTAACCTCAAGATGCATGCACTCGAAGCTCTCCTCAGTATGGAGAACATCGATATCTGTGCAGTGACAGAAACCTGGTTCAAGGCTCCAGAGAGCACCCCAGCACTACCAGGTTATACCTCATATCATGCTTTTCGTCCCCAAAACCCAGACCAAACCACAAAAGGAGGGGGAGTTTCCATATTTATCAAGGATATCCATACCTCCAGGTTAGTGGCAGTGCACGAAGTATCGGAGACCATCCATGTGCAACTGACAGTGGGCAAGACTGCTTTTCAGTTTATAGCATCCTACAGACCACCCTCTCAAAGTCAGGAATCCCACTCAGCTTTCCTGAAAACATTGGAGAACACTAAGATCTCTCTGAACACCATTATATTGGGTGACTTCAACTACCCAAACATAGACTGGGAGCATTACTCAAGCCCCAGCACCTTAGCCCAAAGGTTCCTGGAATTTATAAACTCAAATGCTATGGAACAACTAGTCACCACTCCCACAAGAGCGGAAAACATACTAGACCTGATCATTACCAACATGGAGACTCTATGCTCCATACCAGATGTATATCCCTCATTGGTAAGATCAGACCATAAATTAATTTCACTGGATATCCACATCCCGACCCCACCCTCAGCCCAGAAAACCACAGTGAAAAACTTCTCAAAAGTGAACTTCACACTTCTCAAAACTGAAGTGGAATCCTTCAAGGCCCCAGGGCCAGTGGAAACTACGGCCCAAACTGCAGAATCCTACATAAACACATTCTACGGACATCTCCAGGAATGCATGGATCATGCTATCCCAAACAAAATCAAGACCGAATCATCCAAAGGCAGGCGTCCAGTCTGGTGGACCCCGGCCATAAATAAACTGTACAACAGAAAGAGGAAGCTACTACATGATAGAGCAAAATCCCTAAAAGGGAAGGCATCTCTGATCAGTACTAGCAAAAAATTACGATTCCTCATAAAATCCTTCAAGGCCAGCTTCAAGAGAAAAATTGCACAGGACACTAAAGACAATCATAAGGCTTTTTTTAGTTATGTTTGGAACCTGGGTTGCAACTCCCAGACTTGTTCTGAGTTGATTCTAAATGACAAAAAATACACTGAACCCACAGACATCACCAATATCCTGGCAGACAGGTTCAGTGCAAACTTCTCCACCTGCCCCCCCCCCCCCAAAAGAGCAAGTATCTATCCTGGCAGAGTGCAGCCTCCCAAACATCTCTGATGATCAGGTGAAGGCCGCCCTCTCCAAAGCAAAAAACACTGCTTCCATGGGACCAGATGGCGTCCCGGGTTGCGTCCTACATGGACTCCAAGAAGAACTAATCCCTCAAGTAAAACTGCTGTACAATCTCAGCCTCACTACAGGATATGTGCCCAAAGAATGGCGTACAGCAACAGTGGTCCCACTCCACAAAGGTGGCACCTCTGCGGACCCTGGAAACTATCACCCCATAAGCCTGACTAGCCTAGTATGCAAGGCTATGGAGAGGATCATCATGGAACTCATAAACAAAGACATTGGGGACCTACAGACTCTAGATCCTACCCAATTTGGCTTCGTCAAGGGCAGATCCTGCCTTTTGAACCTGGTCGACTTCTTCAAAACAGTCACCAAGGCCATAGATGAAGGGAAGGTAGTCCACACAGCCTATCTGGACCTCGCAAAGGCATTTGACACAATATCCCACTCGGGCATCATAGATAAGCTATCCAGCCTAAATATAAACCCCTATGTCACAAGATGGGTCGCAAACTGGCTCAACGACAGAACCCACAGAGTCAGAGTTGCTGGAGCCATGTCAGACTCGAAACCGGTCACAAGTGGCGTCCCACAAGGTTCTGTCCTGGGACCTCTCTTGTTCTGTATTTACTTTTCTGAGGTACAGGCCAAGTGGGAGGACTATGGCTCACCAAGCTCGCAGATGACTGCAAACTGGGCGCCATAATCGACTCTCCAGCTGACACAAACATCCTTCAAAAAGGTTTTGCAGAGACGGATAACTGGTGCCAGAGCCATGGTCTAAAGCTAAATGCCAAAAAGTGTATAGTCATACCCTTTGGCAAAAACAATGTGCCCACAAATTACCACATAGGTGGTAACCCATTAAGTACAGAGAAAGTAATTGGGGATCTGGGGACCCAAGTTGATAGCAATCTCTCCTTTGACAACCACATTGCCAAAGTGGTTAGAAAGACCTTCTACATAGCCCACCTCATCATGAAAGGATTCACATCTAGATCAAGAGAGGTAATCGTGCCTTTATTCATCCCTCATCAGGCCCATCATAGAATACAATGCCCCCTTTGGGATGTACCTTACCCGACACCTGCAGCAATTAGAAAGACCCCAAAAGTACCTCACCAGGAGGATCAAGGGACTCAAACAGATGCCATATGCTGCTCGGTTAAAAAAACTCCAGCTCTACTCAGTTGCATACTGCCTACTTCGAGGAGATCTATGCCTGACATATAAAGCTATGTCCAACCCAGAATTAATGGACATGCTCCACCTCAGTAAATCTAAATCCCTTAGAGCCATGCGCTCAAGGGACTTGAACCTCAGCACAGAAATAAATAGAACTTGCTGGAGGGACATATTCATAATCCAGAGGCTCCCTTCACTCTGGAATAGAATTCCAATTTATGTTAGGCAGAGCACCTCACTGACTCTCTTCAAGAAGAATCTTGATGAGTGGATGAGGGATCGTAGGTTTGTTCCGGGGATTACTTCCGTGTCACTATTAGACAGAGGCACAGTAAACTAAACTTTAAAAAGGGCACAGTATACTCAAATCAAGGGGTGGCATAAGCCAAACACAATCGGGCTAGGCTTATAAATGCCCCAGGGCAGATAGCCTGGTATGAACCTATGAATCTATGAACAAAATCCAATAATATCTTTGGTGACTCCCTTTTCTCATCAAATATCCATACTGTGGAACAGTGTACCGCAAACAGTGCACTCCTCTACTACCTCAGCTAACTTCAAACACTTACTAAAGGTTCACCTTAACAACAGCTGGCTCTGCTCCTGTAGCAAACTAGGCAGAAATTTCTGAATAACTCCATATCTAACAACATTTCTAACCCCTTCTCTAACCTCTAACACTGCTTTGAGCTCTATATTCAGCCAATAATTTCAAACGTATTTCAAAGTACTTTCCCATGCTCTCACAAACCTATAGCAACCCTCACTCAATATAAACATGTTTTACTAAATATTTATAACCATATATATTTGTGTTTCTTCTACATTGCTGTGTAACCATATATTTTCCTGTTTTTTTCTATATTGTTGTAACGATTGTTTTAACATTATGTCTCTATCATTTCTTTCTAAGAGGTTACACCTAAACACCTGCTTGTTATCAATACTTAGTCTGCAATATTTTATATAGTACTCCTCTAGTTACACTTGTATAAATTCCTAGACACTTTGTATACTTTTATATATTTGTAGTAGTTTTATTAGTTGGAGTTTTTCTGCCCAGGCCCTTACTGAAAATGGGCCATTGGCCCAGCTGGACACTCCTGGTAAACAAATGTAAAATAAAATAAATAAAGAAATAAATAATGGGACATTATTACTCTCCCACCAGTACTGGGTGATATAGCTAAGCTTCCTGATGGCCTTTCTGGCTTTAAGCTTAGTAAGAACTATGAATCTATGGAAACTTTTTAGATATGTAGCAGGAGACATATTGTTTGAGAGGAGAATTGGATCACTGTGCTTCCTCATCCAACATTTGCAGATGGGGGTAGTGTGGTACCCGGACATGTTTTTACTGACTTGGTTGTTGGATCTTTAGGAAACTGTATTTAGAAATTAGTAATACTAATTTCTCTCCCATAGTTTGTTGACAGTGTTTGAGCAACAATATTGCAAGGATACATGAGAAGGGCCATAGCAAATGATTCTTTGTTGTTCTACGGCACAGACCAGGGGCATGGACAGATTTCTTAATGTGCATTCACTAAGTACAAGTATAAAGAGCACCAAATTGTTAGCATGTGATAAAAGACAAGGAATTAAAGAAACATTACTTACAAAAAGAAAACTGACAATGTTTGGAATGAAATAGATGGAGGGGGTAGAATGTCATTCAGGTACAGATAGATAAATAGGCAGCCCATATATTGATCTAGAAGAACATAAGGTAGATCACTGGGGTCTGAATGGAAAGATGATGAAATCAGCAAGAAAACAAAGTAGTATTTGTAGAACTGAGGTGATCCTCAAGTCTTGGTGAGCACCTTCATTTGGAGGACCCTGTGTTCACAAAATCTCATCAAGACAACACTGATATATAGACTGTATTTTATACAGCATATATCATGGAGAGCAAAGTAAGTTAAAAATAAGACAAGACAACTGGATGCACAAGTCCCAGGATAAAAATGTGCTCAATCCTGGTATGGGCACTGGTGCCAAAACTGGAAAAAATGGCTGTGTAGAATCCTCAAGAATCTTTAAAAATAACAAAACATTCCTACAATTGGGTTAGAATAGGCTCAGTGGGACCCCCCCCCCAGTTATAGAAAATAGTAGTAGTCCACAAAAATCATAAAAGCTAACAGGCAAAAAACGATTAATAAAGATTTTAGAGTAGACTATTGAGCATAAGGAAACATTACATATTGTTACTATTATGCAGGAAACTCAGAATTTACAGATAGAATATATTCTAGAAGATTAAGAGATATTATAGGAAAGAAAAATACTTCCAAAAGAAAAACTGTCAAAAGCTTCACATAAAAATGTATGTTCTTCAGTGCAACATAGTCATGAAAAGTATTTCATAGACAAAGAAACTTGGGCTGCCTGGAACTGTAAAGAACAAAGCCCAGAGATTTTTGAAAGATATAAAAAAATGAAATATGAGAAAGAAAAAAAGATCTGATATTGTGCAATATTTATGCAAAGGAAAATGTCAAACTGAACATTTGAAGAGAAATACAGGCAAAGGCACACCAATGTGGAAAATTTCACAATAGAAAAAATAAGATGCAAAGGGAGAATGTAGAATTGAAGATTTGTAAGGTAGAAGTTAAATAGAAACTGACTGTGTGAAATACTTGCAAAGTGAAGGATGTAATGTAGAACGTCTAACACAGGTTATATCACAGCATGATGAAACAGGGAATGCCCACATTAAGTAGAAACAGATGGAGTGGGAGATATCTGATGAAGAAACATGGACATAGAAGAGAAAATAGATTTAATATAGGGTGATATTTATGCAAAGCTGAAAGCAAAACTAATCAATACAAAAAAGCAGCATCACAGACATTTGTAAAGAAACACAAGCAAATGCATCTAGATGTGAATAATTTCACAATATAAACTCAGAAAACAAAGCAGGGAAGAAGAAAACGGGATTAGCAATGCAGACGTTAAAGACATAGAAATTGAAATAATGGATTACCTGCAAAGTGAAGGATTTAGTGTAGAAAATCCAACTCAAGTAATGTCACAGCATGATGGAACAGAGTCCCCAAATTAAGGAAAAAATGGTGGAACAGGAAGCATCCGATCACTTGCCACATGATGATGCTCTGGACCCTTCAGAAGAAAACCAATACAAAAGTTCAGTTGGAGTTGCACAGTAAGGGAAGGAGCAGGAAACAATGGCAAGTTTGACACAGGCAATGTTGTGGAGTGATGGGCCATTGAGTTCCCATAGGGAGAAGCAATGGACAACACAGGATGTAGCTGAATGAGATATGTCACAGGAAGATGTTCCCAGAATTTCTGCAGAATGACCGCAGGAATCAGAGAGCAAAGAACGTGCCCTCAGTTTAATAGCAAATGACATAAGGGAACAAATGCTTGATTTAATAGAAATGGGTAGACATATTAAGATTGGTGAAAGAATTAGATTACAGAAAGTAAGTAAGACCCACAGTGTTAGAAGTCTGATAAAACAGATCAGCACATTAATTAAGACTACTAACAGAAAGTAATGTGCTATCACAAAAGTAAACAGGGTATATTACTGTGCAGCCAAATTAATAGCAGATAAAGTCTTACCCCAACAATACAGAGTAGTAAGGGAAATGTAGGGAAGAAATAAAATGGCATCATAGAAGCCCCGAACAGAGAAAACTATACAACAATTAAGACAAGAAGTGTCACTGTTAGAAGACTACAGAAGAGGAAACAGATCAACAAAAAAGTGAGATGTGATAAAAGCAACACACATACCTCTCAACTGTACACATCTTCACAGAATGTCCAGATGATTGCCTTGTATTTTTGGTCTCTTTCTCATAAAATTGTGGCTTTCTGACAAGTCATTGACAAATCATTGAGAAGTGAAGTCAGCAAATAATGACAGACATTTGAGATTAAGACTTCCTATTTTTCAGAAAATTCATGCTAATGCACAACCTGTTATTCTATCAACTTTCTAAGTTTGTAAGATGAATATTTAAAAATGGTCCCTGGTTTTGAGCCCCTGTCCCCCCATTATTTATGACTTTGTTCAGAGTTCTTGTAGGAGGTTGAGAAGTATGGCAACACATAGTATCAGCACAGACCAGGATCTGTCAGGATTTTTGCAAATAATAAATTAAATACATCAGCACAGGCAGAAAAACTTACAAGATATGTAATTAAATATAAAAGAAAAGTACAGAAGAAACAATTTATTTATGACCCAAAAATGTTTTATAGAGAACTGTGAAACAAAGCAAGAGGGGTTGAAATACCACTAAAAAAGAAGAAATCAACACATTTTGGATAAATATTTAAGAAGACCCTGTGGAACATAACAAAGATTCTGAATGGATAGAAAAATTAAATAAACAGTAAGGAGTTCAAATATACCGGATATATAAAATGGGATGAAGTAACAGCCAGTGAAATTGAAACAAAATTAAGAAAAGCTCTTACCAGAAAATCTGCAGGACCAGAAGCATACCTAACTTTTGGCTAAAAGTATTAACATCTTTACATGAAGATTTAGCCACAAGTAAGAACTATTTATATGTACATCATGAACAAACAAAAACCTGTTTAACAACAGGAAAAATTATACTCCTCCTTAAGAGTGAACTTATAAGCCATCCAAAAAACTATAGACCAATAACTTGCCTTCCAGTGATGTATAAACCATACAGTGAAATTGATGCTGACAAAGTTTCTAGTCATTTAGAAGAAAACTCAATCATGGCAGTAGAACAAAAGGATAACAAAAGAAAGTCATATGAAAGAAAGGATTGTTTGCAGCTAAATAAAGCCGTAATGGAGAATAATAAAAAGCATTAGACTCTACGTATGGCATGGATAGACTTAAAAAAGCATTTGACAGCATACCACATTCATGGATAAAGGAGTGCTTGCAGATGTTTAAGCTGACCATGAAAACAGAGCCAAATCATTTTGCAATTAAGCTGTGACAAAGGGCAAATTATTATTCCAGGGATATTCCAGGGTGATTCATTGTCACTGCTGTTGTTTTGTCTTGCCCTTAATCCATTAAGCTATTTACTTTACATATTAAGTCTTAGTTACAGCTTGACTCCAAAAAACAAACTTGCCTAAAGATTTCTCATCTACTCTTTGTGGATGAGTTAAAACTGTATACTTCATCAGATAAGGGATTGAAAGCACAACTGCAAGTGGTTAAAACTTTCTTAGATGATATAAGAATGACATTTGGTCTTGATAAATGTGCAAAAGCAATGTTTAAAGCAGGAATGTGATATAAAGGGACTTGAGCAGGAATATATACATTTTTGGGAAATGATGATTATCCACAATAGAACATATATAAATGTGAATAAAACCCAGTAAGTAATATTTTAGAACACTAAAACTAACATTGAAAACAATGTTGACTTCTAGGAATAAAGACCAGGCTGTAAACCAATTTGCTCTTCCTGTTTTAACTTACATTTTTGGTGTGATCGACTGGGCCCTGAGATTATTGGATCAGTTAGCCAGGAAAAACAACAAAAATGCTTCATGCCTATCAAATGACATATAAAAATCAGTGCATACCAAGATTATATATTTCATGCTCTGGTGGAGGTATGGGCCTCATCAAATCTGATTACATGTATGGATCTGTAGTTGTTGAACTGCATGCATATCTGCTGACCTCATCAGATCCAAACATAATGAGAGTTTTACAACATGAGAAGAAGTCTAAGAGGACCTCTCTGATTAGTTTAGCAGAAACATTCAGGTAACAAGCAGGAATGGAAATCAAACCAGAAGTAGACAAAAATCAGACAGCAACTAAATGTGCCAAAAAACAAAAGAAAGAATATAAAGAGAAGGATCAGAAGAGAAGCAAAGAAATGTGGAAAGGCCATAAATATAGTAGCAAGTATAGAGATCTCCTGTAAAAAACCCCACATTAATCAGGATTAGAAGCAGGAATGGTTCAGGAAAGGTGAGCTGAAGCCAAGGGATGAAAGTTAATCATGGCAGCCCAAGATAGTGGACTATGTACACGTTGGTGTACGAATTCCATTGAACATGTGGGAAAAACAGATAAATGTAAGTTTTGTAAAAAAGAATTGGAGGCAGTCCCACATGTTTTGGGGTGTGATATACTCATGGCAGAGGGCATGTACACTGAAAGTCCAATAATATGGCAAGATTGTTAAACTGGGGACCATGCAAACACTACAATACAGAAGTAGCTAGGAATTATTAGAAACATGACCCACAAAGCATTATAGAGAATGATGAAGTGCACATCACATGGGATCACCTATTACCAACAATTCAAAAAATAGATGCGGGAAAACCAGATATAATAGTCCATGGAAAAAAAGACAAAAGTAGCATTGAAATTGCTACACCTAGCAGTAACAATGCCTCATGTATATAGATGAAAAGTCATAAAATATCAACATCTGCATGCAGAAATAAGAACAATTTGGAAGAAAGATACCCAGACAGTTACAGTAGTAACAGGAGCAATGGGTCTGATAAAAAAGACTTTACAGTCATATTTAGCTATCCTACCAATACATGTAACTCCATTTGAATTCCAGGAGAAGTCAATTCTGGGCACAATGTGAAGAGCACTTTTGGCTAACATCAAAGATTGAAACAATAAATTAATTTAAATTTTACCCTGACTTAGGAATGGGGTCCATTGCTGTCATGGTATAAGAAATCCACAACATTTGAAGAAATTAAAAAGAGGGTGCACAAATGGAGAGATAAAAAGGATATGGATATAAAGATGTAATAGATACAAATGGAGAGATGAAATCAGCAAGAAAAGGAGAGTAGTAGGATAGTACTGTTGGAAATGAATTCATCCTAAAGTCTTGGTGAGTATGTTCATTTAGGAGAATCTGTTTTTATAAAATCTCACCAAGATGACACTGATATATTTTATATATTGTGGAGAAAGGTAGGTTAAAAAATAAAAAAAAGAATATTGAGACACAGATCACAGGATAAAAAGTGTTCACTCCTAGTGTATTCTCTGGTGCCAGGACTAGGAAAAAAGGCAGTGGGTCATGGAAACATTCCTACCACAGAGTTGGGTCAGGCTCTGGGGGTGGTGCCCCCTCCCCCATCATAGAAGGAAGTAGTCCAATAAAAACACAGAGCTGACAAGCCAAACAAGAAGAATGAAGATGACAAAGTGAACTGCTGAAGATAAGGAAGTAATGATATATTGTTATTGTTATGCAAGAAGCCCAGAATTTCCAGACAGAATATCTGTAGGAAATTAAGAGGGAAATTAGAGAGAGAAAGAAGAGGAAAGAAAAATAATGGCACATAAAAAGCTTTCAAAAGCTACAAAAAAAATATGATCCTTAATATAACACATCAATGAAAACATTATATAGACAAAAAAAATTTTGGCAGCCTGTAAAAAGATATTTCAGAGGAAGTTAGCAAATATAAAGAACAACGCTCAGAGATTTCTGAAAGGTATAAAAAATATACATGGACATGGGAAAGAAAAATAAATTGCATATGGTATAATATTTATGCAAAGGAGAAAGCCAAACTAATCAACATAAAAAAGCAACGTAAAAAGTATTTGTAGAGAAATACAGACAAAGGTACCCAGATATGGAATATTTCACAATACAAAAAATAAATTGCAAAAGGGGAATGTAGAAGAAGATAAATTAATTTGGCAGAAGTTAAAGAAATATAAACTGAAGTGATAGACTCTCTATGAAGTGAAGGGTTTAGTGTGGAAACTCCAACACAAGCAATGTCACAAAATGATGGACCAGTGGTTCCCCCAGATGAAGGAGCAGTGGGGGAGCAGGATAGATCTGAAGAAGATATACCACAAGTGATGTTTTGGAGTGTGCTGTAGGAGACTGCATGAAAGTTCATTTGAAGCTGCACAGCAAGGGAGGTAGCATGAGACAGTAGGAACCCTGAAACAGGTAATGTCACAGCATGATGAGCCAACGGGTTCTCATATGGGGGAGCATCAGATGAAGCCGGATGCATTTGAAAAGGATATGTCACAGGACAATGCTCTGGAACTGTCTTTGGAAGATTAAGAGGAAATAGGGAGCAAAGAGTATGCACTCAGTCCAGAAGAAAATGATCTAAGGGAAGAACTGCTTGATTTAATAGAGATGGATAGACGTATTTAGATATATGAAAAAAAAAACAGATTACAGAAAGTAAATACAACCCAAAATTTTAGAAGCTGTAAAAACAGGTGAGCGTTGTAACTTGTGTGATATAACACAAATAGGGTGTACTATTACACAGCTAAACTAATAATGGATAAAGTGTTGCCGCAAAAAATACCGAGTAACAAAGGAAAGGAAAGGAACAAGCAGAATGCAACCAAGGAAGAAATGAACTGAGAAAAGTATAAAACAAGTAAGACAAGAATTACCATGGTTAGAAGAGTATAAAAAGGGAGAAGATCATCAAAAATTCTTAAAAGGATAGATGAGTTAAACACAACACACGGTATTAAAATAGACCAGGATCTACCATATACTATGCTAATAATAAACTGAAAAATATCAGCACAGGCAAAAAACAAACAAACAAAAAAAACGTAGAAAGTATGTGGATAGATATAAAGGAAAAGTACAAAATAAGCAAATCATTGATGATGCAAAAAAGTTTTAGATGCAATTAGGAGACAGAGCAAAAGGAATATAAACACCATCAAAAACAAAGAAATATATACATTTTGGAGAAGTATTTATGAAGTCCCTTTTAAACAAGACATAGATACAGAATGAACAAAAGAATTCTAAGAAATGGTAAGGAACTCTTGTTATAGGATATGAAATAGGGTGAAGTAACATCCAGAGAAGATGAGGCAAAATTAAGAAAATCTCCTAAATGGAAACCCCAGGCTCAGATTAAGTACTTAATTTCTGGAGTTAGCCCTCAGTAAGAATTACTTATATGTGTATCCTGGACAGACAGGAACCTTTAACAACAGTAAAAAACAATACTCCTTAAGAGTAAACCTGCAAGCCATCCTGAGAACTATAGGCCAATAACTTGTTTTTTGACAATATACAGATTATATACTGGAAAAGATGAGATGAGTTTAGAGTCACTAAAAAGGTCAATTATGGAAAAGTAATAGGTGGATTGGACACACTAAATTGGCCCTAGGTGTGAGTGTGTGCATGTGTGTGCCTTCTGTGGAAGGTTGGGCGCCAGGCTGGCAACTCGACACTGTAAAACTTCACTGCCAATCATGAGCGGACACGTGATCCGCTGTGACGACCCCTAACCGGGAAAAGCCGAAAGAAGAAGAGGAATAAAAAGCCAATAAAATAAAGCTATGTGGAGCACAGGATATGTGTATTAGTGTGTGTGGGTATGTGTGTGTGTAGGTATGTGTGTGTGTGTGTGTGTGTGTGTGTGTGTGTGTGTGTGTGTGTGTGTGTGTGTGAGAGAGAGAGAGACTGTTCTACACTTTATTGAGTATAAAGTGGATAAGATGTAAACTCATTAAGAATATCACCTTAATGCCCAACTCCTGGGTAATTTGGTGTACCAGCATTGATTAACTATGTGTGGACTTTTGTATTTTCTCTATGGCTGTGTGCCTGTGTTACTATATATAAATAAGGGGATGTGGGAGGCACAAGAGCTTTTCTCCTTGTTTTGCCAAGCTGCAGAGCTGACATGCTTTCTTCATCTGATTGAAACTTCAGTCGATTTATGGTTGTTGAAACACAGCAGATCTATGCTTGCATGTCTGGATTGCAGTATTATTGCTAAGTATTACAGTACTGCACATTGCCATTATGGATTTTCTTTTTCTAATACCTCAGGTGTGTAATGCAGTATTATTACTAAGTATTACAGTACTGGACATTCCTGTTGTAGATTTTCTTTTTCTAAATACCTCAGTCTTTTCTCTGAAGACTAGGGCATTAGCTACGGTTCAGATGCTTACATTTATGCATCACTTTTTTTTTAACACCCACAGGTTTATACAAGGATGGGGTTGCCTGTCTAATGTTGTTATTTATTTAGTTATTTGAATTTGTTTACCAGGGTAGAATGTTGATCAATTCTGACCAATTTCAGTGTCAGCTTGTGTCAAAAACTGATCAGACATACAAAATAGATGGGTACAATAACCAGTAAAACAGAGCAATCTTATTGTAATGCCTTGGAAACATAGCAAATCAAGTGTATTAATATGTACAAATATTGTTATATAGGTTTCAAAATATTTGAGACAGAGTAAAATCAATTGGAGATATGAAAAGGAACAAAAGATGTTAGTTCTGGAGTTAGAGTTGAGATCAGTCAAAGCAGGCTTAAGTGATGTGACCTGAGGGTTAACATGTATATTCTGCTTGACTAATTAAATGTGATTTTATTAGAGAATGGAATGTGCAATAAAAGGCTGAGTCTTTAATTTCGGGTGATAGGGACTCCCACAGTTTGTGTCTGAGAAATGAGAATACATGGTCAGAGATGTGTAGCTTGGAGTGTGGGATTAGTGTTTTAGGGCCTGAGTGGTTCAGGTTTCTTTGGTTGTACGTGGGGTATGTCCTATTAGTTCTAAGGTTAATGGGAGGAGAGTATGTTCAAGTAGGACTATGAACAGTTGTGATCCTAGGAGCAGGTCTGTTCTTTGGTTAACTAGGAGCCAATTTACCTTTTTGAGTGTTATACAGTGGTGTTCATTTATTGGGTAGTATATAATAAATATACATACTTTGTTTTCTAGTTTCTGAATAGTGATAGAGTTTTTAGCAGACATAAACAGGGTCAACCTTAGGTCAAGTGGTGCCCTAGGCAAAAGGGCTCCACAGTGCCTCTCCATACCACCTGGTGCCCCTACCCTGGTCTATTTACACCATCCAGTTTACTGAAAAAGTGCCCCTGCTAGAGCAGCACCCTAGGTGGCCGCCTAGTTGGCCTATGCCTAAGGCCAGCCATGGAGGTAAAGTTGCATTCAAATTGAAGGAGTAGAATTCTTTTCGCTATTGCAGATGTAATAGAGTGTGAAAGAAAAGAGGATATTGTTTGTGTCCAGAAATGCAAGTCATTATTTTTTTATGTGTATTATCAATATGCAGGTGGAAGTTGAGTGAGGGTTCTAACCAGAGATCAAGATACTTGAAAAAGGAGAGTTGTGATCACAGAGTATGAACGCTTTCTGCAGAGTTTTTGTTTAGTATCAAAAAGCATACATTTAGTTTTAGATGTATTTAGTATGAGGTTTTCATAGTAATCCAGTCACTGAGATGATTGAAGTCAGAATGTAGATCTTGCTGTAAGATCATTAGTGGTTGGACTGGTAGAGGACCTTGTCATCTGTGTAAAGTAAGGTAAGGAAGATCAACTGTAAGTTTACTGATGTATATGGAGAACAGAAGGGGCAATAAAAGATCCTTGAGGTAAGTCAATGAGTAGTGGGGAGGAAAGAGAGGCACAGAAGTTATAGTTCACTGAGAAATGGCAGTTAATCATTCAGCTTTAGAACCATCAGATGGCATCAGGTTTAATGGCTAGTTCTGAAAGGTGGATTATAAGAGGAGTGGCTGACTGATTCAAATGTTCTGATGAGATCTACAAAATGGTACCATAGAACATGCCCTTATCCACTGACATGAGAATTTCATTGGGTTACGGCGATGCTCCTCCCTGACCAGAAGCTATGTCATTTTTGTGAGAGAAGGTGATATTTAATAATACATTCTGTGGGATGAAGGTAGACAATTTTCTTCCAAGATATTTTCAGGCTTGGGAGGATAGAAATGGGGTGATAGTGTGAATGGAGGGTATGTTGTTTTTGTACGGGCAGTGATTTTAGTATGACAGATTTCCATAGATTTTTATCACATTGAGAAAACCATACGGAAACATAACAATGTCATTCATATAGGTATATTAAACATATCAGGTCACAATTTATATGTGCCTGAGATTTACATTCTGACATTTTATCATAAAATCAAATTCTGGCTTAAGGTAAATATAAATCAGGAAACAGGAATAAACAGTGACATTCACTATAATCCAATACAGTGGGATAAGATCAAACTTCAGAAATATTCAGGCTGATTGCATTATTGTATGTAGCATATTTTTATACCGGTCTATACCTCACAGGTTTACACTGGAATGCATTAGGCTTTTGAATGCAGAAAAATAACCAACTAATCATTGCTGCTGTTTTGCAATTGTTGCTTAAATGTAGTGTTATAGATCATTATATGAGCATTCATTTAGAAACAATTTGTATTTTCCTGACTAGTTTGACAAGAATTTATTTATTTATTTTTATTTATTTACATTTGTTGACCGGGAGTGTCCGACTGGACGTAGGTCCATTTTCAGCGGAGGCCCAGGGAGAAAAGCTCCACAGTTAAAATAAACAGTAGTTACATTGGATTTACATAGCGATTAATAATTTGATTAACATAGCAATTAATTACAAACATAGTTACAGATGAAGAACATAGTACATCAGTAGACAACTAGAATCTTTATCTGTGAAGTACATAACATACATTAACAATTGTTACAATTAGAAGTTCCTGCTGTATAATAAGTACTAGGCTTATGAGCATTCGAGCTTGCTATAATCAAGGTAGTTAGTGGGGTGGAAAGAAAGGCAGTGGTTGTATATGGTAGGTGATATTAGAGTGGGAGTTGCAAGGGCATAGCCAGCATGTTTTTAGGTGCGCTTTTAGTAAAGTTTTGAAGTGGATGCATGATGGTAAGGAGGTAATTGTGGGTGGGAAGGAGTTCCATAATTTGGCTATGGCACAAGAGAATAGTGCTTCACCAGCAGAGTTATTGGCTTTAGTGATCTGCAAGTGATTTTTGTTGCTGGATCTTAGTGGTCTGGTGGTGCGATAGGGTTGGAGTAGATTCTGGAGGGATGGGACATTTAGTGGATGGTTTACTCATTTGTGGGCAAGTGAGAGTTGATACCATTGAAGGAGGTGAGGGAGTTCAAGCCAGCCCAGTTCAGCAAGTGAGAGACAGTGGTGACTACAGTAGGATGCCCCTGTGGTGAATTTGGCGGTTTTGTTGTAGCAGGTCTCTAGCTTGTGTAGATTGCATTGTCTTAGGTTGGCATATATTGGAGAGGCATAAAGTAGGGTGGAGATAAGGTGGGAACTTGCTATTGAAATCTTTGCTGCTTTGGTGAGAAGTTGCTTATTTCTGTATAACGCTCCTAGTTTTTTGTGGACTTTTTTATGGTCATGGATATGTGAATGTCAAATTTTAGTTTATTGTCTATTTCCACTCCTAGCAATTTGGTGTGTTCTGTTGGGTGTATAGTGGTGTTGCCTTTTGCTGTGCTGTTAAAGTGAGAGTTGTTTTGAGTATGTTTGGTGGGTTGGAAGATGAGTAGTTAAGTTTTGTTTGTATTAAGTATTAATTGGGCATCAGATAATTAAGTTTCACCAGAGAAAAAGGCTTCCTGTGTGACTTTTTGCAGTTTGGGTAGGGACTGGGCTGAGGAGATGATGGTTGAATCATCTGCATATTGTATGAGTAGGCCATGTTTGGTGGCAGAGGCTAGATTATTGGTGAAAACAGAGAAGAGTAGGGGTCCAAGGATGGATCCTTAGGGAACCCCTATAGAGACAGGTAGTTGGGGAGATATGTAATTCTGCCATACAATGGATTGTTGGTGGTCAGACAGGTAATTCTGAAACCAGTTGGTGACTGATTGAGAAAAGTATAGGTTATTGAGGACAGAGATGAGATCTTTGTGTGGCACCATGTCAAATGCTTTAGATAGGTCTAGGAAAGTAGCAGAGGAGAGATAGCCATTGTTTTTATGCTGAAGTATAGTGTTAGTAAAGGAGAGTAAGGCAGTGGTGGTGCTATGGTTTGGTCGGAAACCATGCTGAGTATTGGAAAGGAGGTTGTTAGTAAGGAGGTAGTCTGAGACCTGAGAGTGAATGAATCTCTCTAGTATTTTGGAGAGTGGAGAGAGAATAGCTATGGGGCGGTAATTGGTTAGTTCTGTGGAGGGGCTGCCTTTGTGGAGGGGAATTATATGTGATACTTTTCACAGTGTGGGAACATACCTTTCTGACAGAGATCGGTTAATCAAGATGGATACTGGGTAGGCCAGAGCGTCAGCTGCGATTTGTAGGTATTCACTTGAGAGGTTGTCTGCTGCTAATTTGGTGGGCTTACATTTAGTTAAGAGTTTTTTTATGTTAGAGGTAGGTACAGGAGAAAAAGAGAAGGCAATGGAGAGAATACTAGTTGAAGGTGTGGGTTAGAGGGGAGGGGGGTTGTGTTGTTTAGCTAGTGATAGTATGGTTTGTGTGAAGTGTGTGTTGAATGAGGTAGCAATTTTTTCGGAGGAGTGGGGATGTTAGGAGGAGGGGTACTGACTTTACCTGGGTGGAGGATGGGATTTATGGAGAACCAGAATTGTTTGGGGCTGTGTTGGGAGGAGTCTAGGGCAGACTGGTAGTATTGAAATTTGTCCTGTTTTATTAGCTTTTTGACTCTATTGTGTAGTTCTAGGAATTTCTGTCTAGTTGAGGGGGTTTGGTTTTGTGCCAGTGCTCCCAGGCTTTATCCCTGTTTTTCATTTCTGACTTACTGGTTTTCTGTAGCCATGGGGAGGGTTGTGCTTTGGTTCTGGAAAGTCTTATGGGGGCATGGTAATTAAGGATGCTCAGGAAGGTAGTATTAAAATAATCAACTGAGTCATCAAGACTGAGGTACTTTAAAGGATGCCAGTTACATTCTTTGAGGGATGAGATGAATGTGAGTGGGTTAAAGTTTAGTTTTTTACATATTTGATGGTAGATGACAGGTTTAGCTTGGTATAGGTATTTTTTGAGTAGGAATGTTGGGTAGTGATCACTGAGGCTATCTGATAAGCAGCCTGTTATATATGACTGGGGGCTCTTACTGACTAGTATCCAATACAGGGTAGTGTGCTTGCTGGAGTTTTTATTTATCCTGGTTGGTGACTGGACTAGTTGGGTGAAGCCATGAAGGTTTACATGATGGGTTGGATGGTTGCCAGAACAGGATTGCCAGTCAATATTGAAATCACCTAAAATTATAGTTTCTTGGGGGAGATGGTGGGTAGACCAGCTGAGGAGGTTTTCTAGTGGAGGGATGTTTTGGCCAGGTAGGAAGTAGCATCCAGTTATGTTGATGGTTTTGTTTTGGTTTATTTTGAGGTTGGTATATATTATTTGTTCATTGCCTATTTGTGGAGCTGATGATTTTAAGATCTGGATGTTTACATACTGTTTAAATATTATAGCTACACCACCTCCTTTCTTGTTTAGCCAGTCTACTCTTAGTATGCTGTAACTGGTAGGGATGATTTGCTCACTGGTAATGAAAGGTTTTAGCCAGGTTTTTGTCAGGATGACTATATCTGGGGAGTACAAGTCTATGGTGGCATGGAGTTCATGGACTTTGTTGGATATACTTCTAATATTTAGGCATAGTAGAAGGAAGCCACTTGGCTTTCTATTGGCTGTGATATGGGAGAAGTTGTGGTTTCTAGTCTGATTATGAGGATTGGGGTTGGAGATGGTAGGGCCAGGGTTGGGCTGGATGTCTCCGCTTAGGGCTAGTATTGATATGGAGGAGGTTATTAGTTTTCTCAGTTTTTGAATGTGTTTGTTTATTAGGGAAACTTTATGATTGTGCTCTGTGGGTAATAGGTATGGTGGGAGTGTTACTATGTTAAGTTGTAGGGATGCTTTATGTTTGAGTAATATAGTTGGTAGAATATGCAGGGGGTGCATAGGGATGGTTCTTGAGCTGGTGGGAGGGGAGCTGAGTGAGGGTGAGACATGAGTGGTGGTGTGAGTAGTAGTACAGTGGTAGTGGTTGAGTGGGGGAATGATGGAGCTTTGGTAGGATGTAAGATATGCAAGGAGAGTGCATGCAGTGAGCATAGGTAATGTATGCTTGTACATGTTAGCTGAGGAGGAGTGATAGTAGTGGGAAGATGGAGGAGGTAGTGTTGGGTTTAGTGCTACGGTTGGCTATTGTAAAGATGGGAGGGTGTGTGAGTGTAATAAAGGTAGGACCACTGGGGTGGTAGGGAATAGGGGGCAGGGTGGGGAGAGAAGCAGGTAGAGACCCTGTTAGTTGCTCTTATGAGAGGGCTGGAAACAATTAGGTAACAGAGTAAACTGAAAAATGAACATATGATAGTGACAAAGGGTGGTTATAGTTATAAAAATGGTGCCTGCCACAGGTATTATTTCTTAACTTTGGGATTGGCTTAAGGTAATAAACAGGGAAAGGGGAGGCAGAGAACAAGGGTGTGAGCAGGCAGTTCTTTTGTACTGCTGCTAATGAGCCAAAGCAAAGACAAGTTTGTGTTTAAGAAACAGTCAGAATTGACCAAGACCAAGGACTGCTCTGAAACTGTAAGTCATGCCTTAACCATTTCTCAGGTGGAAAAAACAGGATAACCTTGGATCAGTAGGCGACTGTAGTCTCAGTTTAAATTAACAAACACACAGTATTTATCAGTTATGGATACTATTTGCTAACAGAAGGGAATAAGAAAGAAAATGGAAGATGAGTGTGTGTATGTGTGTGTGTGTGTGTGTGTGTGTGTGTGTGTGTGTGTGTGTGTGTGTGTGTGTGTGTGTGTGTGTGTGTGGGAGGGGCTGCTTACAAGCCAAAGCAGAGTGCTCTCCAGGGGAAAATGAATATTAGCTCAAACAGGTAGACACATACTCAAAGTGAACTTTAGCTGTTTGCAGACAGTTCAGACTTAGACTGTGCTTTTCCTATAAGAATGCTAAAGGTGGTACCGCAGTTGAATACGTAAGAGTGGTGTTAGGTCTAGAAAAGAAGAGTACAGAGAGGAATAAGCACTTTTGAGATGGTAAAGACATATTATAAAGATTACAAAAAACAAACTGAGCAAATAGCTACTGCATACAGGAAAATATGTCTTGAACCAACTATTAGTATATGCAGATACTGAGCCAATTGGAGAAACATCAGTTAGAAGGAACCTCATCAGACAGTTATGCAGTCACAGATAGAAATATAGAGAGCCGCACTCTGTCCTGGGTCTCCAATGTGATTCTATCCACCAGTAACAGCGCAATTATATAGAAATAATTAGACACCAGTATGAGCTGTCTACACACAACACATTTATATGAATAACATTAGTGAACAAGGTGCAGCTATGCAAATAGACCATACTATTACACTAAAAACAACTTGGTGCAGACAAAATGCTAGCATGCCATAGTAACTTCCAGTAATAAAGCATAAATCATAGTAGATGTCTAACACAATTCAACATAAATAAGCATATACAGTTGTAAAACACTTACTGGAGAGACACTGAGCTCCTCATGGGACCTGTAGCAGAGTGAATTGTAGTTATAAAAATGGTGCCTGCCAGAGGTAATATTATTGTAATTTAATATGTAATATAATTTACATATATTTTCCTGAATTACTTTTGTTCTCGATTACTAGATATAGTGTATTCCCACTATATATAGCTAGTCAGTCCTTATTGTCAAAGCAGCTACTGGTGACTTATGAATGCAAGCACATTTTGAAGATACAGGTTGTTTCCTGGTGTCTTTATTTATTTAGCCATGCAAATACCCACTGGATTCAGTGTTATACTTCCCTGCCATGTTATACTTCCTCCCAGTGAATGATGTATTTACATATTCATTAAACCATGCAATGAACACCATCACACAGGTCATCTAAAACACTAATATTAATAAACTTTGGTACTTTGAAGTTGTGATTTAAAATGACAAATTACAATGACACTTAGCACAGCTTTCTGTCAAATAGTATCAATTTATGATAACATGACATTGAAGGCAGGGCACTATATATATATATATATATATATATATATATATATATATACACACACACACACACACACACACACACACACATATATATATATATATATATATATATATATATATATATATATTTTTATAATTTTTTTGTGGGAGCAAAACACTCATTCCAGTGATTTGGCTGATCAGTTCAATTTTGTTTTGGTTCTTTTGCACTATGCTTCATATTTTTTTCAAATAAGATATTCTGTCTACCATATTATACCAGATTAGTGGGTTTCCTTAAGCGGCGCCATTTTGAAAGTTATCTTTTGGCCTGCTTGTGGTGAGGATGCTTCCCCAGACCCTTTTCAGTGTGCACACCTGCAGTACACTTGGTCTACCTGCCTCATTGCAGCTTGCCCCCCCCCCCCCGCAACTGCAACATTGCCAGATATAACCACTGCTACAGTCCGGTTTCTCCCTACAGTTATTGCAAGCCAAGAATAACACTTTTTTTAATAAGGATACCTACCAGACAAGTCTGTATAGCACACTTGGGCTACTTGCATCATCACAGCTTGCCCCCCCCCAGCAACTGCAACATTGCCAGATATAACCACTGCTACGGTCCGGTTTCTCCCTACAGTTATTGCAAGCCAAGAATAACACTTTTTAGTAAGGATACCCACCAGAAAAGTCTGCATAGTTGACTACATATTTACAATTCTTGTTATTGGCAGATGTGGTCCTTAACAGTTATGTTTTAAACATTGTGACTGATTATTTACATTTCCTTTTACAGCACATTTGTTAATTTTACTAGTTATTTTTTAAACATTATTTTGGCCAGCATGCACACCTGCAAGACCCCCCCCCCAGGCAACTATAGCTTTGTCTATTGCCATTGGGTGGCATAACTTAACAATATACTTGCTGTATCTTGTCCAAAATAGATCTGCCTCCACACTGAATACTTGTAAAGTAAGGCAAGTACCATTTACTTGGTGTATTTTGTCCCCAGATATATTTACCTTCCTTTGTATTAGTTGCACACCAAGGCCATAAAGTAGTGTTTCTGCAATTAACTGCTTACACTCCTAATTTCCTGTTTCTACCTCTTCCTCGCTTACACTTACTTTACAGCTCCAAGGCTTCCACTTCTTATGCTGATTGCTTTTCTTTGTAGTCTTCTGTGAGGAGGCAGGCCAGATCTCTACCTGTTTTTCTGGTTATACCTTCCCCCATTTTGTATCTCCCTCCTCCCGCATGCACATTAACTAGTCTATATTAGTGGGTCTCCTTGAGCGGCACCATTTTGAAAGTTATCTTTTGGCCTGCTTGTGGTGAGGAAGCTTCCCAGACCCTTTTCAGTGTGCATGTCGGCAAGTAAGTGCCTGCAAGTGTTTAAGCTCTTCTCAAATGTTTGTGGTGCACCTGGTTTAATAGGCATGTTTATGTTTTCCAACTGAAGTACTTAGCTAACTTTATGTAGTCTAGGGATCTAACTGACATAGTGATTGCTTTTACTACAGAAACTGTTTACCATTACATATGCTGTTATGCTCACAATAGTCTAAGGGACTAACTGAAGCTGTGACTGCTTTTACTACATAAACTGTTTGATGTTAAATATGCTGTTATGCTTACAAGGAGTTTTCCTGGAGACTTGTGTTATGTGATGCAAACAACTACAGTAAACAAGTGCTACATTCTCCATATTTTCCTTACCTCTGAGCTTACCTACCTAACCAATGATTGTTCTTCACAGTCTTGCCTTCTTCCTTCTCCTTGGATCTACTCGCTCTATTCGCCCTGCGGGCTCACTCCGCTCCCCTACCCTACCCCACAATTACCACCCACCCCCAGTGCTCCTACACTTATTCTAGCCATAAGTCCCCTCCCCTTGTTTCACCCAATCCACTCTCATCTCCTCACTTCCCCCTGTCCTCCCATCCTCCAATACTCTCTCACGCCTCCCCATCCCTAATACTTAAAGCTCTAGATACACTTCGATACTCCTCCCACTTACACTGTCATCAATAATCCTATTACTTCCTTAACACCTAACCCCCAACTATTCCATTATACCTAAACCACAACATGTCTCTTCAAACCATTCTCATCCTTTCCCCTTAGCCTACTACTCTTAATACCTCTATACCATGCTGTCTCCTATTCCTCTTACAAACTACCCCCTTCTTTCCTATCCCCTCTTCACCCCACCATCACCTCTAACACACATCATAACTCTGCCACATCTCATTTCCACACTATATCCTCCTCCCTAGTACTTCCAAACCCACTTCTCTGCTTTAAACTAAAACTCCTATCCTCCTCAATGAAACATCATATTCCCAAAGCACTATTGTACCTTCCACCAAACTCTGCGAGCAAATCCAAACCCCTGCTCTCATTCCCATTTAACTGCCTGTGCCTAGCAGGAGACATACACCCTAACCCAGGACCTAGTACCAGCAGTAATCCATCTCCCCTCTTACCACCCATGCTACCAACCCTAAATACCTCAAGATCTTCAATACCCAGAGTCTAAGAAACAAATTACCCCACTTCTACACTTGGCTATCCTCTACCCAATGTGACATAGCAGCTGTCTCTGAGACATGGCTAAAACCCAACATTTCAGACTCTGAAACACTACCCCCTGGGTTTCAAGTACTTAGACAAGACCAGCTAAAAAGAAGGGTGGAGGAGTAGCCTTAATCTACTCTAACCTACTCTCCATCACTCCCTACCAAAATCATATTCCACAGTTCAACAATGCTGAACTAGTCATAGGACATCTCAAACTAAATAACCAGAAAAAACATTTGTGTTATAGCCCTTTATATCCCCCCAGAAACAACATTAACACACTTGAGGGGATTCTTCTATGAGCCTCATATAATATCAAGCTTGAGACATACATCCTAGGAGATGTGAACAAAGCTCCAAGGCTTCCACTTCTTATGCTGATTGCTTTTCTTTGTAGTCTTCTGTGAGGAGGCAGGCCAGATCTCTACCTGTTTTTCTGGTTATACCTTCCCCCATTTTGTATCTCCCTCCTCCCGCATGCACATTAACTAGTCTATATTAGTGGGTCTCCTTGAGCGGCACCATTTTGAAAGTTATCTTTTGGCCTGCTTGTGGTGAGGAAGCTTCCCAGACCCTTTTCAGTGTGCATGCCTGCAAGTAAGTGCCTGCAAGTGTTTAAGCTCTTCTCAAATGTTTGTGGTGCACCTGGTTTAATAGGCATGTTTATGTTTTCCAACTGAAGTACTTAGCTAACTTTATGTAGTCTAGGGATCTAACTGACGTAGTGATTGCTTTTACTACAGAAACTGTTTACCATTACATATGCTGTTATGCTCACAATAGTCTAAGGGACTAACTGAAGCTGTGACTGCTTTTACTACATAAACTGTTTGATGTTAAATATGCTGTTATGCTTACAAGGAGTTTTCCTGGAGACTTGTGTTATGTGATGCAAACAACTACAGTAAACAAGTGCTACATTCTCCATATTTTCCTTACCTCTGAGCTTACCTACCTAACCAATGATTGTTCTTCACAGTCTTGCCTTCTTCCTTCTCCTTGGCTCTACTCGCTCTATTCGCCCTGCGGGCTCACTCCGCTCCCCTACGGTACCCCACAATTACCACCCACCCCCAGTGCTCCCACACTTATTCTAGCCATAAGTCCCCTCCCCTTGTTTCACCCAATCCACTCTCATCTCCTCACTTCCCCCTCTCCTCCCATCCTCCAATACTCTCTCACGCCTCCTCATCCCTAATACTTAAAGCTCTAGATACACTTCGATACTCCTCCCACTTACACTGTCATCAATAATCCTATTACTTCCTTAACACCTAACCCCCAACTATTCCATTATACCTAAACCACAACATGTCTCTTCAAACCATTCTCATCCTTTCCCCTTAGCCTACTACTCTTAATACCTCTATACCATGCTGTCTCCTATTCCTCTTACAAACTACCCCCTTCTTTCCTATCCCCTCTTCACCCCACCATCACCTCTAACACACATCATAACTCTGCCACATCTCATTTCCACACTATATCCTCCTCCCTAGTACTTCCAAACCCACTTCTCTGCTTTAAACTAAAACTCCTATCCTCCTCAATGAAACATCATATTCCCAAAGCATATTGTACCTTCCACCAAACTCTGTGAGCAAATCCAAACCCCTGCTCTCATTCCCATTTAACTGCCTGTGCCTAGCAGGAGACATACACCCTAACCCAGGACCTAGTACCAGCAGTAATCCATCTCCCCTCTTACCACCCATGCTACCTACCCTAAATACCTCAAGATCTTCAATACCCAGAGTCTAAGAAACAAATTACTCCACTTCTACACTTGGCTATCCTCTACCCAATGTGACATAGCAGCTGTCTCTGAGACATGGCTAAAACCCAACATTTCAGACTCTGAAATACTACCCCCTGGGTTTCAAGTACTTAGACAAGACCAGCTAAAAAGAAGGGTGGAGGAGTAGCCTTAATCTACTCTAACCTACTCTCCATCACTCCCTACCAAAATCATATTCCACAGTTCAACAATGCTGAACTAGTCATAGGACATCTCAAACTAAATAACCAGAAAAAACATTTGTGTTATAGCCCTTTATATCCCCCCAGAAACAACATTAACACACTTGAGGGGATTCTTCTATGAGCCTCATATAATATCAAGCTTGAGACATACATCCTAGGAGATGTGAACATTGACTGGAACAAAATTACTGCCAATAACCCCACCATTTCAATCAATCTATGTAATTTCACTCAACTCACAAATGCTATAACCAGACCTAATAAAAATAACCTAGCCCCCCAGGCTCCATACTGGGCTGGATCCTTGTCTCCCACCCAAACAAAATCTCCCACACTGGCACTTTACCAGACACTATCAGTGATCACTTACCAGCCTTCATCCATAGAGAAAACCCCTCCTCTCTTCATCTACACCAATATATCCATACTCGGAATCTCAACAACGTTAACCCTACAACTTTTTCCATTTCTCTCAAACTGATAAATTGAGGCAGTCTAAAAACTCTACCTCTGGACAGTGCTGTCGAGTTCTTCAACTCAGCCTTCTTAGACACTCAACTCCCAAGCCCCTCCAAGAAGAAAACGTATACAAACCAATTCTGCCCCTTGGCTTAGTAAAGTTACCAAAACACTCATGCAACAAAGGGACAAGATCTGGAAACTCTACCATCCTAATAGGCACCCTTACACCCTTCTTAAATATAAACAACTCAGCAACTTAGCCAAAAAATGTATCATGCAAGACAAAAAAGCATGCAGTATCAAACTCCAGTCTAACCACTCCTCTAACCCCAAACAATTCTAGAAATCCATCAACTCACTTCTCAACCCAGGCACAAAAAACAACCCTTGTCCTGACACTAGTAAATCTGACCTAGAAATAGCTACTCTGTTAAACTCCTTCTTTACTAACTCTATAGCAGAACTCACTAAAGCATTACCAAACAACACCTCCCCCCAAATCAAACCCTCTGCCCAACCTTCCACCCCAAACTCATCTCCCATATTCCATCTCAAACCACTCCCCACCTCATATATAAAAAAACTTCTCTCTAAGCTTAAGCCTTGCTCCAATGCCCCTGACAATATCCCCTCATTCTTTTTAAGAATTGCATCAGACAGCATCGCCATCCCCATTAGCATACTCATCAACAGAGCCATACAAGAATCATATGTCCCCAAACTGTGGTGTGCAGCCTTTATCCTACCCCTCCATAAAGGAGGAAAAAATAATAGCATCTCCAACTTCCAACCCATAGCGATTCTCTCCCCTATTTCAAAAATTCTTAAGAAATGCATCCACCTCCATCTCATGCCATTCATTACACATAACCAACTCCTCATCCCAACACAACATGGGTTCCGTCCTGGCCATAGCACAATAACAGCTCTTCTCTCTTTTCTAGACATCGTAAACCATGCCTATGACTCCAGAGAACTTATATCCACAGTCCTGCTTGACCTCTCCAAGGCTTTCAACACAGTCTCCCATACCCACCTTCTTCACCACCTTTCCAATCTTAACCTCTCACAAAACACCATTACCTGGTTCAGCAGCTACCTCTCTGACAGATCTCAGGCAGTAAAATGGAAGACTGGCACCTCAGCCTTCCTTCCCACCCCAACCGGGGTACCCCAGGTATCCATTCTTGACCCTATGCTCTTCAATATCTTCATTAATGATTTCCATGCAGCCATTCCTAACACTAAGATAATACAATACACAGATGACTCAACTTTAGTTTGCTCTGCATCAAACCTCCCTGAGCTCCAAACAAAAACTCAAACTGCCTTCTCAACTACTAAGAACTGGATGCTCCAAAATCACCTCTATTTGAATGCCAACAAATCAAAGATCCTTCTATTCTCTCCCTCAAAATCTATCCACCTAGACAAACCCTCTTTCAAGATTATAAGCCTTGCCAACTCCACTATAGAAGTTGTTCCTTTTGCTAAACGTCTTGGAGTTACTATTGACAAACACCTAAAATTTGATACCCATATTCAGCTAAATATAAAGAAAACCCATCAGAAACTTGGCATGCTGTACAGAAACTCCCACTTCCTCTCCCCCTCAACAAGACAGACCCCCGCCACTACCTTCTTACTACCTTCACTGATGTATGGTGCTCCCCTACTAACCAACCTATCTTCCTCCATCTCTTCTAAGCTAGAATCCTGTGACAATAAAATCTCAAAGTTCGCCACCACTTCCAAATACTCCACTCACCAAGGTAAACCTCTCCACCAGCTGCAATGGCTAGAACTCCCAAACTACCTCGACTACCTCCAATTCATCACCACTCACAAGCTTATTTTCAAACCAACTATATGCCCAGCACTAACAAGCATCTTAACATTATACACCCCAAACAGAACTCTAAGATCTACCCACCAAAATCTAATCTCTGTTTATAAACCAAACCGTCCCACTGGTCAGCTTCTCCTATCCTTTTCCATCGCCAAAAAATGGAATTCTCTCCCTCCATTTCTAAGAATTTCTGAGAACTCTGAACACTTCAAAACCCAGCTGCATTCTTACCTCTCCCAAAAATGGAAATGCAATTGCACTCCACCTATCTAACCTGCTTAATACATAAATACTTTATAACACACAAAGCTTGTTCTTCCTTTAACATTATTGATTAACCATATGTACTGCCTTCCTGCTAATGCTACCTCTATACCACTCTCAGAGGATTTAAACCTCTCTAATAATTTAACTCATGCTACTATTCATGCATAAAGAACTCATCCATTCTAATGTTACTTCTATATCATTCTCAGATGATTTAAACCTCTGTATTAATTTAACTCATGCTACTGTTCATGCATAAAGAACTCATCCATTCTAATGTTACTTCTATATATTTTCAGATGATTTAAACATCTGTATTAATTTAACCCATGCTACTATTCATGCATAAAGAACTCATCCATTCTAATTTTACTTCTATATCATTCTCAGATGATTTTAAACATCTGTATTAATTTAACCTTGTACTACTGTTATCAACCACTAAACATGTAAATATGCTTTACATCCTTCTCCAAGCTGCTGTTTAACTTTTGTTTAGTTTTTGTTATTTTGTATGTAACATTTGCTTAGTTTGTTTCTGTTTCCACTATGTATTGTACTTCATATTATGGAGCTTGTACTATGTATTATTGGAGCTTTTCTCCCGAGGCCTCCACTGAAAATGGGCAGTTTGAGCCCAGTGGACCTCCCCGGTCATCAAACTGGAAATAAGTAAGTAAATAAATAAATAAATAAATAAATAAATAAATAAATATTTAAGAGATTTGTGAAGCAAAAAATGATGGAAGATTTTTTTTCAAGGAGAGAGTGGAGCTTTTAGGCTAGGAATTATCTCATTATGTTGGAATTGGTACTTTGAAGTTTTGAAAACATACCAGGACTAATAGCATGGGATAACAGAAATGGCTTTTATATTTAATCATTGTAGCTGAGTCATGCATGGCATGTAAAGGGATGTTAGAGTTACCAGACTGTTCAAACGTAGAGCTTATTTTGATGGACCTTGGTAACAAAATGATATTTACCAATTACTGCTTGATAGCCAACCCAGCATGCACTGTTAAATCAAGGTGATTCCAGACATATATGAAGGCTTGTTCCAAGCTAGCATGAATGAAAGTTGGTAGGGGTGGAAATGCTCAAATATGATTTGGAATATTTTGGAACTGGCAGATTCAACTAAGGATCTGTTAAGTACCGTTATAACAATAACATATTATTGTTAACAATAATTGCTTTAATTAGTATCATGCTACAGCATTAAACAAAACTATTGTTCATGTGTCTTTATACCATGGAACCATGAAAGTAATTGGCTATCAGTAAATGATCAAAACAATAGAGCTGTGGATTTCAGTTGTTTATATCTGATATTTCCTAGTTTATTTGAAAAATGTTAATAAAATAAATATCAAAATATCTTTGTTATACATTAAACACAGATAAGTATTTTACTCATGGCATGACAGACACCACTTTCTCATATCCAGAAAGTGTATCATGACCCTTTTTATCACTTTAGTAAGATCTTGTTAATCTATTTAAATATTTATCTAAGCTAGCTTCTCATTCATATTGACTTTCTTGACTCATTTAGTAGGACAACCCCCTGTTTCTTAATTGTATCAATGTTTTGTTGTTTCGTTCTTCTGTATGAAACTACAGTAACTTTCAATGGCAGGCATGCTAATGGCAACACTGCATGATCTAATTAGTATCTCACACCAGTAAATAGATCATACAGTTTAAGGAAATCATCAGAGAGAACATTTGCTGATCAATACATTAAAAGCGAATTTGCACTGTGTATTATTTTTAGCATGACTAGCACTTGACAAGTCAATGTAAAATTCAACAAGGATTTGTTATTTGCAAATGAATCTTATTCTTACTTTTATATGTAAATATTTTCTAACACTTCAGTTTTATAAGATGGCTTAAATAACTAATCTGTTTTCATAACAAGTCTCAGATTGTCCTTTAAATCTGTTATTTCAAACATACAAAAATACATTGCATCACTACACTTTTTCTAATCTAAATGTCAAGACATATTTTCAACACATTTTCTGTTTGATCTTTTTTCCATACTTTTATCTCACATTATATATTATGTGCAGATTCCTAACAGATGTGCAAACATATTTCCATGACATATTTTCACAGCTGCACTATTTTCAAGTGAATTTTTCTTCAACTTACAATTTTTTGCAAAATGCTTCTTTTTGTGAAATACCAATTATTTGCTTATTGACAAGATGTTTATTTTGACCATATTTATATCCCTACCTCCTGTTTTTGGTATTTTTTGCACCATTTTTCTGTTTCTTTTGCTTGATAAAGCATCTTCAACTTTTGTGCATCTCAGGAATCACTGTACAGAGATCAGAGTTTTCACTCTGATGAATTAATTTTATTTGTTCTGCACATATCAATTCTTAAAATGTTAAATATAATTCTGTCAATAGCCTGTCTCTTATTTGATAATTTCTAATACTATACAGGTCTATCTTGGGACTAATGAAATGTGTGACTCAGCAATGTTATAGTCTTTACCTTAGTTCTTTACTTCAGTAACATAGGCATCTAGGAACTTGGTGAGAGCCATTGTCCTTATGAAGATAAATGGTGAATACATAGTAGATGTTTTTCTTGGCTAACAATAACCCTGTATGTTTTCCCTTATCACAGCAATATTCACCCCCCCCCTCAAAATTCAACTGTATTATATACTTTCATGAATTGAATCTCCATTGCATGCAGAAAAATAGCTAACTGTACATATATTGCCTTATTAGATATTTTGTAAATGATGAACATACTTCAAGTTCCATTATTTCCAGTTTTTAAACAAATTACCTTAAAGAGCGAGAAATCCAGGTGGCTTAAGTTCAGCTATTGCCTAAACAGGAAATGAAACAACTTAGTTATGATTATTTCTTTTTGACACCATGTAAAATTTGGTATATAGGCTGGCCTAAATGAGCAGGTGGACAACAGTTGCATGCGGGCAGGTTCCTTGGCATATATTTTAGTGACAATAACAGATACAGAATCCCTGACCACATGATGTACATTCTGAACACTCATACAGACTGGGAGCACAAAATGTCTTAGAGCTATAACTATTTATTATAGTTCCCAGAATATTTGAATGTGGCTCATCTGTTTTGCAAGATCACGGCTGAGTGAACTTTTTTCATGACCAATTTCATTTTGTTCTCTTTTCCCACATGGTTATATGCCCATGGAATTAGTATATATAAATAAGTGGGTTATGGTGGTGCAAATTGTCTCAAATGGGGGTGCACAGGGGTTTGACTCCCCCTGCAAAAGCAATGCTTAAAGGTATCTCACCTACAGTTCTGGTGGGTACATTGTCTGATACATTTTACTCATCCATTTTATTCTTGATATGTTTTGCTTCAGGTATTCATAGTTTATTCATATATTACAGTACATATATCACTGTGTTATTTTTAGTTGAGATGGGTACGCAATGCTCCTGTGAAGGTTCCTGCATATGGCACAGATTTTAATTTAAATAAATAAAAAAATATATCAGTACCTTTCCCAGTGTGCATATGCCCTAGGCTTCCCTCTCCTAAAATGGAACTTTTGCAACTGGTGGAAGACTAAGTAATTTTATATATGAATAAAATAAAGAAAATATTACATTACCTTGGTAGCACATAAAATGCAATTGATTTGTACATGTGTAGTCATTCCAGTATCCAAATAGTAAGTCATACAACTGCATCAATACGTGTATGCAAAATTCATTTCCACCATAATTATCTGGTTGGCCTGCTGCCCAGTTCTGATAAGATGAAAACTCTCCATCTGACCATTGCCACTGGCCACTGGAAGAATCCCAGGACAGTCCTATCCAGACAATGTAATTTTTTATTATGCTTTTCACCTTCTGGAATTCTACTTCATTCTTGATACTGACAAGGTTTCCACTTTTTGCTTTGCAAAGGTCCTGGGCTTCTGTCCATGTCTTTAATTCTGTTACCAGGTCATATGAATATGTGCTCACTGTGAAGAAAAGAAACAAGTTGAACACAGAATTCATTCATCTTCTTAAAGTTTTATGAAGATGTTACAATCTTAAAGAAGAGTTGTGAATCTGTATCCCTTATGATCTTATGTACGTATACTCTGTTTCCAGCTAATAAGTGCAGCTTGCAGAATGTATACAGTGACAAGACAGGAAAAAAATAAATGTTTTACGGACAGGGAGATCACTTGAGTATATTAACTATCACAAACTACAAGACAGAGTTGTAAAGTTTAATGCTATTTCTGCTATGAACTTAAAATATTCAGTCATTTTTGAAAGACAATTTATAGTGTGAACCCAGCTCATACAGCTGCATAGTAAGTTATGTGCACAGAGTAATGCACTGCCTATCCAAACAGCATTCTGTGAGACTGTGTCTTAGCTGGACTGGAGAAACTTTGTTGTATGTTTTTTTTTATTTTTATGTAAATCCATATGAATGAACAGAAATGCAATGTGTGTCAGACTGTGATCTCAATAATGCAAGGCAAACTATGAAGTAAGATACAAAATGCAAACGGATATTTCACAAAAACTGGCTGTTAGGGTGAATGATAGACATGGAACATTAATCTACATGAAATCCAATGACAACAAGAAAAGAGAACAAACGATATCCCATACATTTTCTTTATAGTTAAGATATGCATCTCAGAAAGTGAAATACAAGCATGCATTATGTATACGTATTAAAATCACCCCATTATTACCAGGAATACCAAAGACACACATAAACAGACAATTTGGTTGGGGAGGAATACAGACTCAGATTGTACCAACAATCAGTCCACCTCTTTTGTACCTTGGTCCAATGGATGGATATGAAGATACAAGGAAAGAAAGTTTTTAACCACCTGACAAGTTAGTCTTACCATAAATCAATATTAAGATCATTTAAATATGTATTTATTTGTTACAGATGACTGTTTCAACTTTCATACCTAGCAATGACATATACATATTTGAATAAATTGGGTTAATGCACTTAGGTTAATAAATTTATGATTAAATGTTACCCTTTGTTGGCTCCATGATGAGGACTTAATTACAGCCCGGATAACCAAGATTTTTCTAGTGGATTGGGCATGGAAGCAGTTAACCACGAAGAAATGAGAGTGAGCCCAAAGGGAAAGGATTTGTATAAATCTCATTGGAAAAGTACCATCTAGTGAAGACCCTAGAAATGTATTCTTTATGAAGACAGATTCATGAACATGAACCAACCAAGGAGTACTTATGTTTTAGCCAAGCAGAGTTGGTGTGGAGAAGCATATACCACCATTCTTGGCTCACTACAATGTGACTGAACTGCTTATTTATCAACAGGGGGAGGCCCGGGGGCCTGTAGCCCTAACATGCAAAAATCTAAGAGGCTTCCAGGAATGATGTTTTGAGATTGCCCTGGCTTCCATGTATGACCTATAGCACGTGAAGTAACTTCTCCTTTTATTCCCTCCCCCAAGCAGTATTGGTTTAGTATAGGGCAAGCTAAACTTGTGAGCTAGAGGGAAAGAGAGAGAGAAGTTGCAAAGAATGATTGATGGTTAGAAGACTGTGAAGGCCCTAGAACCTTCCTTTGAACAGTATGTTCTGTCTTTACAAAGTTATTGTTAAAAAAATATAATTTCATTATTTACCACTCTCAAGTCATACATCCTAACCTTCTTACAGTTCTGATAGTTTATGTAATCAGTCTTGTGACGTATGTGTTTCCTATTGTGTAAGTATAAAATTCCAATAGTGGAATAATAACAGATATGTATATTGGCAAAATTGCCTTTGGTGATGTAGAGTTAATATTTTTAAACACATCCCAGTAATTTACTGATGTTATTTTTTTTTTTCAGTTTATTTTTAAAAGTGACAGGTGGACCATTTATTCTTTCATGTTTGTTTAAATCTAAGTTCTATAAAGTTTTTTACATCTTAAAGCAGATTCCTATTTTTTATTAGAAAACTAGATAATGATAGATGTTACATGACATTTCATTTTCATCTAAGTATAGATCAGCTGCAAAAGAGGCATGTGCTTTTGCTCACTGCTTTCATTTCCAGATCTCATATTATCTTCTCTTCTTGCTATTAAATCATCAGCGCATGTTGCTGATATACAAATTACATAAGAGATTGATCATCGAACAATATTCTTCTTTTTCTTTCAGCTTCTCCCATTAGGGGTCGCCACAGCAGATCAACTGTTTCCATTTATTCCTGTCCTCTGCATCTTGCTCTGTCACACCAACCACCTGCATCTCCTCTCTCACCACATCCATAAACCTTATCTTAGGCCTCCCTCTTTTCCTGTTACCTGGCAGCTTCATCCTTAGCATCTTTTTCCCAATATACTCTGCATTCCTCCTCGGCACATGTCCAAACCAACGTAATCTTGCCTCTCTGGCTTTGTCTCCAAACCTTCCAACCTGGGCTGACCATCTAATATACTTATTCCTAATTCTGTCCATCCTCGTCACACCCAGTGCAAATCTTAACATCTTCAACTCTGCCACGTCAAGCTCTGACTCCTGCCTTTTTGTCAATGCCACTGTCTCCAACCCATATAACATAGCTGGTCTTACTACCCTATTGTAGACCTTCCCTTTTACTCTTACTGGTACTCGTCTGTCACAAATCACTCCTGACACTCTTCTCCACCCACTCCATCCTGCCTGTACTCTCTTCTTCACCTCTCTTCCACACTCACCATTACTCTGAACTGTTGATCTCAAGTACTTAAACTCATCCACCTTCGCCACCTCTACTCCCTGCATCCTCACCATTCCTCTATCCTCCCTCTCATTCTCACACATATATTCTGTCTTTGTCCTGCTGATCATCATTCCTCTTCTCTCTAGAGCATATCTCCACCTCTCCAGGGTCTCCTCCACCTGTTCCCTACTCTCACTACAGATCACAATGCCATCTGCAAACATCATAGTCCATGGGGACTCCTGTCTTATCTCATCTGTCAACCTGTCCATCACCATTGCAAATAAGAAAGGGCTCAGAGCTGATCCTTGATGTAATCCCATCTCCACCTTAAATGCATCTGTCACTCCCACAGCAGACCTCACCGCTGTCACCCTACCCTCGTACATATCCTGTACCACTCTTACATACTTCTCTGACACTCCTGACTTCCTCTTACAATACCACAACTCCTCTCTAGGCACCCTGTCATATGCTTTCTCTAAATCCACAAAGACAGAATGCAACTCCTTCTGACCTTCTCTGTACTTCTCCATCAACACTCTCAGAGCAAACATCACATCTGTAGTGCTCTTTCCTGGCATGAAACCATACTGCTGGTCACTAATCATCACCTCCCTTCTTGACCTAGCTTCCACTACTCTTTCCCATAACTTCATGCTGTGACTGATCAGTTTAATCCCTCTGTAGTTACTACAACTCTGCACATCACCCTTATGCTTAAAAATTGGTACCAAAACACTTTTTCTCCATTCCTTAGGCATCCTCTCACTTTCCAAGATTTCATTAAACAATCTAGTTAAAATCTCCACTGCCATTTCACCTAAACACCTCCATGCTTCCACAGGTATGTCATCTGGACCAACAGCCTTTCCATTCTTCATCCTCTTCATAGCTATCCTTACTTCCTCCTTGCTAATTCACTGCACTTCATGACTCACTATCTGCACATCATCCAACCTTCTCTCCCTCTCATTCTCGTCATTCATCAACTCCTCAAAGTACTCTTTCCATCTGCTCAACACACTCTCCTCACTTTTGAGTACGTTTCCCTCATTATCCTTTATCACCTTTACCTGCTGCACATCTTTACTAGCTCGGCCCCTCTGTCTAGCCAGTTGGTACAGGTTTTTTCTCCCTCCTTAGTGTCCAACCTTTTATGCAACTCTTCATACGCCTTATCCTTAGCCTTCGCCACCTCTCTCTTTGCCATGCACCTCATCTCCTTATACTGTTGTCTACTTTCTTCATCTCTTTGACAATCCCACCTCTTCTTCACCAGCCTCTTCCTCTCTATACTCTCCTGTACTTCTTCATTCCACCACCAGGTCTCCTTGTCCTCCTTCCTCTTTCCAGATGTCACTCCAAGCACCTTTCTAGCCATCTCTCTTACTAGCTCTGCTGTAGTTACCCAGCTATCCAGTAACTCTTCACTGCCACCCAGTGCCTGTCTTAACTCTTCCCTGAACATCACCTCACAATTACCCTTTTTCAATTTCCACCATTTGATCCTTGGTGCTGCCCTCACACATATCCTCCTATTCTTGATCACCAATGTCATCCTACAAACCACCATCAAACAATAAATTTGCATAATTTTGCAGTTGCTGAAATCATTGTCTATTGTTATAGTCCATGATTTGTCCTGTAAGCATTTGGGTTGTATATTATGGAATCAGTTTTTCACAGGTTCATAGGTAAGTACTGGGCTAGCTGTACATGTGGGCCATTTTAAGATTATCCAATTTTCCTTTCTGTGCTCAAATTAACCTATCCAATTTGGCCTAAGATTGGCCTTACCAATCCAATGGTTGATAGCTATACATTACTCCTAATAAGAATAACTAGGATCATACCACAGATAATTTGAGGGGACCCATGAATGGGCTAAAGAATTTAGTAGCTGCATCTGTGCATTAGTAGTACATTGGAAGTTTAGAGTTTACAGAGATTGCCAAATGGTGCAGTATAACACAGTTTGTAAAAATTGCATACGTAAAATCAAACTAAATTCTCTCATACACAGACAATCTTATAAATATTTTCTACAGTACATTATTTATTATTTACTATTCATTATTTATTAAGCAACTTTCTGTTGTAGATATGTTTATTCTATATTTAAGTTCAAAGAAGTATCTCTAGTTGTATTTATTCAAGTCAAGGTTGCAATATATGCATTCATTTAAGAAAAGCAATAATATGCAATGGATATATTTTACTTGTTAATTTTACTATATAATGATCCTTCTAACTTATTTTTTTTAGATTCTGTTTTGTATTCTTACATGTTTCTGATTACAACACTTTTTGTCATTTTTTTCTTGGTTAAGCAGGAAAATACTGCTATAGTTTTACTGGGACAGTATAACCCATTGCAAGTGGCCTAATGGTTAAGGTGTTTGCCTTACAAATGCAAAGTGCAGGGTTTGAGTCTCACAAATGCTAACTGGCTAGGCTTAAAATAGCTCGCAAGGGCAGTTAGCCTAGTACTAACCTATGAGCCTAAGTTTCTGTATTACGTTATTAAGGAACATGCATAATAAGACTTAGGTCAGCAAAACATTTACATGTGTGTGAGTTACTGAGCTCTACCAGAATAAAACATCTACAACTATTATAACGCACATAACAGTGAGTACTCCTTGGTGACAGCAGTGGTCCTCCTAAGTATTTGACAGTATTATCCCATAATGCATCACCCAAGGGTGCAGATCTCTCAGAAAGTCTGATTAACTTCTGAGATGAGTAAGTACACGTGATGCAGGACACATCAAAGTATCTGACATTATGTAGAAGATGTTTGTCACTTTAAACAAATCATTCAAAAAGCAAAAGCTTAAGGTATCATAGACAGTTTACAGTCTTATGAAAACTTCTCTATAGATCCATTTTGAAAGGTTCTACATGGAGGAAATGTCAGGATAACACCAGGGTCTGGTGAGGCAAAGTTTAAAAGGTAATCAATGTTCCTGGCAGATTGCTCTGTCCAATCCCAAAACAGCAAAACAAAGAAGGGTTCTACTTAGACATTTACTGATTATGCAAAAATATTTACATTTAAAGTTAAGTATAGTGCACTTCCAGAATTTGTGGTTTCCACTACTGATCATACATTTATATTTCACTATGGTTTTATTGCCTCGTATACTCCCTGACCAATATCACAAGCAGTCCAGATAAAAAATTAGCAGAAAATGCTTAGGGGCATTTGCTCAATGGGTTCAAATTACTTACCAACAACTGATAGTATACTTCTGTAAAGGAGCAGAGAAGTGTAATCTGCAATTTCTGCAAGCTGTAATCTGTTAGTCCTGAAAAGATGATGAATAAAGAGTGGAAGTTAATCAGAGTTTCTGAAAGGTCTGCACTCTTGTGTGATTAGAGTCACAGGATAGGGTAATATGTTATTTGCAGCATCAGCTATATACTTATTGTATCTATGAATGGAAGCCCCTGTATTCCATAATATCCAGTAGTCATTGCTATGAATATATACTTTACTTTCATCCTCTTAAGATTTCACTATACTGTGTCCTTCCATTTCTGTGTATCTAAGACAAATGATGCCCTTCCTAGCCTGACCCCCTAGAAAAGACACTGACCATCTTTTATAATGAGATCTTTGTACCAGATAGTACTGTATTGCCCCTGGTGAGCTATATGGTCACATATGAGCCTTTAGAAGGTGACACCAAGCTTGACTGATAGTTTGTGAAAAGTTGTAAATATGTAAACCTATGAGGAGTTACATAGTTGCTTAAGAGAGACAAGCTACATATCCTTTGCCTGCAAATTTGTGCTATAAATGACCTTTCTGGTTAGTGTGTAGTGTGAGATCTCATATAGTTTGAGACCATAACATAAAGTGAATAGAAGGTGAGGTTTGGCACCTGCAGTTCACCATGCTTTTCATCTATCAATAATTACCTTGGCCATTTGATTTTGTTTTCCCTCAACTTACTTCAAACATAGAACTATTAAGCTATTTGAAGCAGTTTTCTTTATAGACCAGGGCATGCTGTATGAAATAAAAATGTATAATATGAAACACATTTTGCCTTGTATCATTCTTTGTTCAGGGTATGGTAATTGATATTGATTCTTGAGAAAGCTGGGAACACGACCCATGCATATAGTTAGGTAATTTCCAAGTTATATTGGGTAAACTATCAATTGGATGCTGCAAGCTGTCCAAATGAAGTAGCTCCTTGGACTAGGTAGAAAGAGAAGTTTAGATTTTTGTTAGTTAGTACTGAGACCCATTATGGATGTAAAGCCAAAAATGTCGGCTGTAAAGGATTCATTTAAAATAGTCAGACATCAACATTAGGAGTGGAATAAACAATATCACCTTGACATCTATGCTACTAGTTAAGATTTCTTTTTGTGTAAAATCTGTCAGCTTGATGGCAAGTAAATCAATCATTACAGTGAAGAATGAAAGTGTGAGGAGGCGTACCTTTGCTTATCAGCACTACTGAGCAGAAATGGAGATTGAAGGTCCATGTGGCTACATTTTACTCCTTTGGAAGTGATGCATAGAAAAGATACCAGAAATAGCCTTGGAACACATGCTGATGACCCTCATGATCTCCTGAAGGCATGGCCATTTGACCTTGTCCAATCCCTTTTCAAATTCAGTAACAGATGTTAAACATAGGGACTTCAGGGTTCATGCTACAATTAGTATATTTCAAATTGAGCAAAGGTGGCCATGAATCAAGCCTGTGATGGTGACATTCACTTAGGATCCAAGGGCTGGTAGTTCATAGCATTGTAGATTTTCTGGTTTCCATTCGCATTTGTGAGACATACCAATCGCTTATTAGGTTTAAGGAGTTTCAGCCTGATTTTCCAAAAAATTAATAAAGAAATATCTGCTTGTATTTGATCAATGATCTAATAATCCAGTGCATTCCATAATAACTTCATGGCTGGATCATTTATTAATAATAAGAAGAACTTGTGAAAGTCTGCTATTATACCTTTCATGCCTGGAATCTTGTCCTAAGAGAAATATTTAATAGCAATCAGGATATTTGTGCATAGCAATAGGTTCTTTAAAGGTAGATGGTTATAGTTATTAAGACCCAGTGAATCAGTCATGCTCCACTGAAACTTCAGGCTGCTGCTAAGTGAGTTTTCATAGTAGTGGCTTTAAAGGAGGTACATAGCTTGCACTGGCATATGGCTTTAGATGAGTTGCATAGCATGCACTGGTATATGGCTTTAGAGGAGGTGTGTAGCATGCACTGGTATATGGCTTTAGAGGAGGTGTGTAGCATATGTTTGGCCAGAGCGTTGTCGACCTTCCCCTTCCTGATGGCATATAAGTGCTCGTATACTCGTTCCTGTAGTTTCCTATCAGTCTTGCCAATGTAGAAACCTGGGCAGACCAAACACTGGGCTAAATATACCACCCGATTACTGGCACAATTGAATCTTCCTTGTATGAGATACTTCTTGTCCCTGATGGAAAAAGCTGAACTTGCTTTAATGTATCTGCAGATCCAGGGTGTTCCCAATGTGGTTGAAGCAGTCATGGATGTCAGACTGTGCTGCCTCCATAACCCTAGGCATACATCTATCTGGCTCTGATATGCTACTTGCAGTCAAAATGTCGGAAGTTCACTATCATTAGCCAATGACATGCCAACATAGTGCAATATATAAGGCCTTAGTGTAACTTGGGCCCCTTTCTTACCTTTTCAGATGAACATTACTCAGGAATGGAGACTACTACATATCAGGGGGTAGGTATCAAAACTGTCAACAGTGGAGATGTCTACAACATGTCCATATTTCTGCCTAATATGTGTGGTCAGTATCCCATGACATTGTGGTCATCTGGCAAGTCATTGTGGGTTGCTGTCAGTAATGACACACACATTGGAGTGTCAGACATCATACCTGTCAGAATATGCATGCCAGTGCAACAGCTGTTATTCAATCACCTGACTATCTTTGTAAGTGCACACTGTAAAACATGTCCCTAACTCTGAGCCTTTGTCCCCACATTGAGTATGACTGTGTTTGGATTCCTTGTTCTAGGGGTTGGGGGTATGGTAGGACTGTAGCAGCTACCGTTACGTACATCTCTGTATGCTACAGGGTGCAGCTGCTGCTGTAGGCTATCACACATGGGGGGTATGAGCAGTTTGGAGGACAGCAGGCTGTATGTGTATGTGTGGTACCTGTGTCTACCTTGTAATTAGAAAAGAGTTGGGGTAAGGGTACTCTTTTCAGTCCAATCAAGGCATGTGATTCAGTAACATCTGTTATGCAACAGTGCCAATACCAGAGTAGTAGGCAACATATAGTTATGGTACACAGACATGTGCATAATGTCCCTACCTGTAGGCCTTTGACCTGTAAAATGGGGTAGCAGTTCATTAGTTAGCAGTAACCTGTGTGGATTAATAATGCACAACTTACTTATTGCTTGCTGTCCTTGTTCTAAGGGTTGGGGGTATGGTAGGACTGTAGCAGATACCGTTACGTACATCTGTGTATGCTACAGTGTGCAGCTGCTGCTGCAGGCTATCACACATGGGGGGGGTATGATCACTTTGGAGGACAGCAAGCTGTATGTGTATGTGTGGTAGCTGTGTCTACCTTGTCATTAGAAAAGAGTTGGGGTAAGGGTACCCTTTACAGTCCACTCAAAACATGTGATTCAGTAACATCTGTTATGCAACAGTGCCAATACCAGAGTAGTAGGCAACATATATTTATGGTACACAGACATGTGCAGAGTGTCCCTACCTGTAGGCCTTTGACCTGTAAAATGGAGTAGCAGTTCATTAACTAGCAGTAACCTGTGTGGATTAATAATGCATGGCTTACTCATTACTTGCTGTCAGCAAAATAATGTAGTTAAACTGCAACACAAAACTGGATTTGAATTCAGGACTGCATGCAGCAAAATGTACTGCAAACAAGGAATTTGACACACTGAGCTACTGGGTCACTGCAGGTGTATGTGTATTTGCAAGACATATGTGCACATATACAGGCTGCGTGAAACTTTTCTACACCCATGTGTATGAGCATGGCTTAATATGGTTAATATATATTGGTATTTTTATTCATATTTGTATTCATATTTGTATTCATATGTATAGTCATATTTAAATATATAATATATTAATATATTATTATGTTTATATTCATATAACCATTTATATTGATATTATATTTATATGTATATTTAAATATATGCTATATTATATTAATCTGTTAAGATATATATTTATACTTATATTCATATTTTTTGTTTATATTTAAGCTACTGGTAAAAGTGCACATATACCTGCTATGACTGTAAGTAACACTCAGTATGTTTAGTTGGAAACACCTTTTTAACCTAAGACTTGTGCACTAGGGTGGGCTAATCCAATGTGGTATAGTGGAGAGGCCTGGGTTCGAGACTTGGCAAAGGTGTTTATTTTCTACATGTGCCTAACTGACTAGCTCCTTAAAGCACATTAAAGCTCATTTCAGCTAATTTAAGCTCATGTAAACTGTGCTACATGAAGTGGTGTGCCTCGCTGCTTCACACAAATCTGCGCAAACCTGCACTAAAAAAAAATAAAGAAAAGAAAAAGGGAGTGATAGGACAGTGGTGAAGTGGGGGTAAGCAGGAGGAAAACAATGTAAAAAGCAGGTAGAATGTGCAGGAAGGGTGTAGGAAAGAACCATCGCTATCCATTTTTTGTACAGCAAGATCTGTGCATTTGGATAGATTCGTTAATGAATTTGGACTCTCAAAAACCAGAGAGAGGGGTGAGGAAAACATAAGTGCATTGTCAATCCAGTTGGACCAAATTACTTGTGTCCAGTGGACACATGTGCAAAATGAAGAGCTGTGTATGGGGCACTAATTTTTTGTGGGACAGGTGCCTCTTTTTTTTTTTTTAGAAGGTGAGAGTGGAATGTTGGGGAAGGGACTTAGGCATGTGTGGGGAGGTAAGTTGGGTAGGAGAGGATGCATTTTCAGACAGACAAGACAGACAAGACAACAGACAGGGGTGGTGTGTGACATATGAGGGGGGGTAAACACTTTGGATGGACTGGGTGTTGTGGACTTCAAGCTGCACGTGGCTTCAGATGGCTGCAGCATGACTCACATTCCCACCTGTGAGACAGTTGACACTGCTTCTTCACTGCCCCAAAGGTGGCTGTGCTGGAGGTTGGGTGTCAGGGCCAGCCTGCCCCACAAAGTTGACCAGTGTGCTCTCAATCTGGTGCAGGTGTGGTCTGCTGAACTATCCAATGTACAGTGACTGGCAGTTGTCTTTGGGTGACAGCAGCTCCTTTTCCACTGCTCCCAGGGGGAGGCTGGGCCCTGTCACTTGAGGCAATTCCACCCGGCGCCGCAGGTGGTGCAGAGGCAGAGGAGGGGCATCACCAGCCTGGGTCTCAGACATGCTAGGACCTGGTGCCACGGCCAGCTGAGGCATGGTAGATGGATCAGCAGGAACTGGCCTACCCTGATGTGATGTGGCTTTGGAGGTAAAGCAATCAGTATAAGTTAGTTATTAACAAAACATATTGTTAGTAATGACAGCATGCTAGAACAGAAATAATCCAAGTACATATCAATACATATTATGTGAAACACAACAATAAATAACAGAACAGTCAGTATATTAACAACATGCCAGTAGCAGTTATGGCATAAGGCCAAAAAAATAGGTAATTCAACAAGATATGTTAATATGCAACCATTATAATGCATAACACATAACAATAATAAAACACATGCCCCAAAATACAGTTTAATGTAACAACATATGTTAATAGTAAACCATAACCAACAAATAACAATAATAAATAAATGAAGATAAGGAGTGTGAAGAGAGAGAGAAAAACAGTCCATTAGTACCATTATAGGTTATTTACTTGACAAAAGTACTACTATCTACTCTACAGGTCTGTCCTTTATTTATGTATACAACTCCCCTAGAGTTGCTGTAGCAGGTACATACCTCTCAAGCTATTTGCTTGGGATAGTAGGGGCCAAGCATTAACAACTACGAGTACACAACTACACAGACCACTTGCACATCAGGTGGGCCTATATAATTACCAAGGTGCACTGTGGGCTGATGTAGTGATACTTTGCTATTTAGCTAATCCTGTCAATAGTATTCCTGTAACAGATGGGTTACACACTACTAATTACATTACGTGACAGCATGACACTTGAGAGACATGTATGTGTAGAGTAGAGAAACTAAACACTATCATGCATTGCCTGGCAGGCATGGAGATAGAACCCAATAGCTGTGACTGCAGAGGAAATCTGCATGGAATGTATGAATTGGCTACAGCAACTTTTTAGCAGACACCCTAAGCATACAGCCATACCATGATTACACATTTAATTTATTTCATTTTACTTTATTATTATTACAATTATTTCCTTTATTTTATGCTGTATTTTCACATTCTTGCTAATGATTTTAACAGGCTGTGACATCTAAGCACACACTTATTTACTCATAATATAGGCTACCTCACCCATTTATCTGTAGTTCTTGTGGAGAGACAGTCTGTCAACATTACGTGACTGATACTGTAATATTTAGTGCTACATAGTACTGGATTTTAACCCTGGTCTGTGTGTGGAAAAATGTACTACAATGAGAATATTTAACAAACTGAGCTACTGAATCACTGCTGATTACTATCTGACTGATATTTGCCCAGAGCTCACCTGGAACCAAAATATGACCTGTTATTAGTACTACAGTTTTATACTAGACTGCAGTGACAGTAGAATACACATGCATGGACTACTAGCATGACAGAGATATTAGGTAATGCATACATTACTATATAGACTGTAGGTATACACAATTTATTGTTATTGTGTTGAAATATCTGTGAAGTCAACAAACAATATCAGATCATGGAATGGGTTACCTCACCTATATAGTTTGCTTAGCTATACTTTGTGGATGACAGAAAATTATGTGAATAGTATTGGCCTAAAAGCAGCCGTGAATGGTACTATATGTGTTAAAACTACATCTGGCAGCTATTATATTTGCAATCTACAGCTGTTATAGTCTTATACTTACTGCAGCATTTTACCTCACAGCCAGAATACATACAGCTGTACTGTAGTGGCTAAAACAAGGCAATTCTGATGTTCACAATTTACATTGGTGTTGTTGGTACTGGTTCATGTGTTATTGCAGAACAGTTGTCATAATTCATTTCTTGCAAAACAGCTGCATTTCCACACTTATTTCACTACAGACTTATTGTATATACTTTCATGCAGTTTGTGGTGTTGTTTCATGTTTTATTACATAACAGTTGTCAGCATTCAGTTCTTACAAAACAGCTCCAATTCCACAATTATTGTGCAACACACTTTATTGCATATACATCAATGCAGTTATTGGTAGTGTTTTGAGTTTTTATTGCACAACAGTTGTCATTATTCAGGTCTTGCAACACAGCTCTAATTCCACAGTTATTGAAATACAGACTCTATTTTATGTAATTTCTTGCACTTAATGCTTTACTCTTTCTTGCTTATTGCATTACAGTTGGCAGTATTCAGTTATTGCAATACAGTCCACATTTAATGTATTGCAAACTTTACTGTATATACTTTATTACAGTTAATGCATTCCTATTTCTTGCTTATTTCAATACAGTTAGGATAATACATCTGTACTCACCACACTCATGGAGCAACCTGGCCAAGCACCCCGAACGCGCCTCAATGTTGCTATCTGTCTCCTCTGCAGCTGTTGGGAGAGAAACACACCATTATGCATACCAGTTTAGCAGACATTCAGATTAGATATAGGTAAAACAAAGGTAATGTTGCTTACGTAGTTGTGGGGCATTCCCTGCTTGAGCTTCTCAGACCCAGGTGTCCAAGAGATCCCCCTTTCATCACTTCAGGTCATCATGGTGGTGAAGTACCTGCTCACTGTGTGGGGGATACCTGTTATACTGGTGAGTTCACATGCTAGCCAGTCCCAGGCCTCTGCCTTACACTCTGAGCTCTGTAATCCTCCCTGCAGCAGCCGGTCATCACATTTTTTTTACAAGGAGTCCAATCATGACCCTGGACTCCTGAACACCCAAGTGCTGTGCATGAAAAAGGAAACCCACTCCAACGCCTGCCATAGTATCCTTCAGAGACAGAACTCCAACAGATTATGCTGTATTCCCACCAATTCTGCTTAATAGAGCCTATTTTCCCACCATTGGGCAACATTTAAAATGTGGTACATCACTTAGCAACATGCAAACCAGTGCAGCTGAGCTGAGCAGTGAGAAAACCAGCCAAGCTAAGCTAAGCAGTGCATAAACATGCTCATCGATTATCATGTTTATGCAGTGCTTAGCAGGTCTTAGCAGAACTTAGCTGAGCACAGAGGATCCATAATATAACTTAATTGCTATAATTTGTATTTTAAAAATTAATGCTCATTTTCCCTTCTGTGTATTCAAACCCTGGACCTACTGCACATGAGGCTGTAATTCTACCATTTATCTACATGGACATGTGGGAATTTTGGTCTACCTTTACATATACCTATGAGCTAAGTATAAGAAGTGCTGAGCATTGAGACATGCCAGGCAAGCCCACTCAGCTACATTTAAACATGATATTTAAATAACTAAATGCATCTGGTTTCTATCTTTAGATATCCAGCAGGTGTCTCAATGCTGCTTAGTATTGTTGCTCTCTGTGCCACTCCACATCATGCAAACATACTTTTTAAAAAAACATTACATTGAAATAATACAATTGGACAGTGCAGGGAGTGTTTTACTCATCTGAGAACACAGTAAAATAATCCTTATGCTGATCCAATAATCATGTTCCTCATCACTCTCTTGGCAATGCACCATGATTAGTAGGGCTCCTATCAGCATTTTGAATGTTGAAAATGCCAAATTGAATTTAATCGAACTGAAATGTTAGAAATCTCAGAAGAGTGAACTGACAGAACATTGATTTCTTTCCCAGGGAAAGAAATTGGTGGGCCGTCATCAGAGTTTGCTATTTCCTCCACTGTGGTGCAGTCTCAGAGTTGGTATATTTAAGTAGAGGGGGTGTCAGTGTTTAAAGTATTGAAATGTTTTTTTTTTTTTTTTTGCACTATATACCGACTTCTTTCCATGGCAAAGAAATTGATGTTCTGTCAGTTCACTGTTTTGAGATTTAAAACATTTCAGTTTGATTAAATTGCATTCTGCATTTTCAGCATTCAATATGCTGATATAGACCCGATTAATATGTATGGCATGCTGCTGAGGGGGAACCGTGTACATGGACACGGTACCATTCCATGTAGGCTCTACAATGTGCCTGCATAGATTTTGTTAATACCTGGGGATAGTCAATATGCTGTCAGATAAATTTAACCTGAATTTATACTCCTTATTCCCCTAGCTCCCCCCTGAATTTTGTCTTGTATACACATCCCCAAGATCACCTTTGAGTAAATTCAGCAGGGTCTCTTGGAATTGAAAAACACTAACCTTATGAGGTTTGAGAAGGCACTGTTTCACTGATACAATCCTGAATCTGTTCATCATGAGCCTTTTGACTTGTTTGGTGTCAAACATGTGGAGAACTGCTTGTAGCCCCCCCCCTCCCAAAGCAAGGATGCTAGCCATTTGATTGAAATGCCATTCTGACTGAAACTTTCAAGTGTAGAGATGATATTTACATCCTCTCTACTCTACTGCTGTGCAACTGTGGAGTTATAATTTTTAATTTAGGGGTGGGGTCAAAGCTTCCCACATAAGGAGGTGCAGGGGGCTTGGCTCCCTGGAAAAGAGCTTTTCATGGAATATATGTGTGTATATATGTGTAGAATGTTCTTGACAAAATGGCTTTTCAGTCAAAAAATATTTCAGTGTTTTTTTCTACTTTTTGTGTTTCAGTCAAATGTACTTTCAGTCAAACATACCAGAACCATAAAGATAAATAGAGATAGATACATTATATATATTCAAGTAATATTGTGAGAAAGACAATTAATTTGTTAAAGATCCTTAGTACTCTACTCTTTTCAGTCTTTATTAATATCACTGATGCTGTACCAGCACAGAACATCATGCTATATGCAGGTGGCATTTTGCTTATGGAATCCAAAGAACTGTATTCCAAACAGTGTAATACAAATAAATTGCTTATCAATAAAAAAAAAAAAAGTTATTTGACCTTCCTAAAAAGCTATGACTCCTACCAGTAATTAACATTAATGACCTACAGGGCAGCATTGGCACCATTGTCTCAGAATACAAATACCTGGGCTTACACAGGATTAATTTTTATTACTTTTTTAATGCACACCAATAGGATTATAAATAAAACCCAGGATTCAATAAAATCCATATAGGCTCCATGTAGATCCTACAAAGAGTGTAGCCATGTACACGGTCATGGTTTCCCCTCAGCAAGGCGCCATGCACATTAATCATGGCACGTTGGCGAGGGATAGCAGAGTAACATGGATATTGAATCCATGTAGGCAGTAGTGTAGATGCTGTCTCATGGTTGTGGATTGTACACAGAACACCTAGACAGATGTTATATACAGGATAAGAATTTCTGTAAGGTACCCTGCTAGTGTAGAAATATGTGTGAGTTGTAATAGCTTTTTTTATGCCTATTTGCACTGCACAGAGTGCAGAAGTGCTGAGCTGCACTTACACATGCACAGCTGACCCCTGCCAGATATCTAAATATAGAAACTGCTGGATGTAATTAATTATAGCTGTCTATGCGTTTTTATTTTATTTTTTTGCATTTTTTTTTTAATGGCTGTTTGCGCGCCACTGTGTGAAGTGGTGCTTAGCAATGCTAACAGGTAGCTTAGTAGTATATGTGAAGGCATACTGGTTTTTGAACTATCCAAGTAGTTAAATGGGAATAGTCGCAGCCTGAAGTGCAGTAGGTCCTGGGTTCAAGTCCCCAACAGGCATACCTTTTTACATTTATTGCTGTGGAAATGTATAACATGACCTAAGGGGTGGTTTAAATTAAAAACAAAATAGTTACATTTGGAAAAGCTGCATGGTGCTAAGCACTGCTTAAACATGGTCAATGGCTACTCCTGTGTGCGCATTGCTTAGGTTTGTTAACACACAGTTGTGTGAGTTTACTTGATGCTCAGCTCTTCTAAGCTGGTTTGTGCGATGCTAAGCAACGAGGTGCTTTTTTGAATGTTACAGTATGACATGTAAGAGTGAGGAAACAGCCTATATTAAAGTCAATAGGTGGGAATTCTGCAGCATTCATTGGAGTCTTACTAACCTGTTGACATGCCTGGCGGTGTTAGTGAGAAAGTGCACTTTCAGGTGCAGAAGTGGGGTGTGCAGGAGTCCAGAGTGTTTGTTGGATTCCTGGTCCAGAACTACAAACTCCGGCTGTTGCAAGGTGATTAACAGGGCTCAGCTACTGGCATCTACTGCACTGGTGGGCAGTGCCATAACCACTATGATGACCTGAAACTAAGAAAGAGGGGAAGCTTGGATACCTTGGTCCAAGAGGCTATGGCTGGGCATGCTCCACACATATGTAAGTATGTTTGTTTACTACTTTACTAAAATACAAGCTGAATATATGCAAAACTAGTATGCATAATGGTATGCTTCTCTTCCAATAGCTGCAACTGTACAGGCTCAAAATGTCCAGTCTCACACTGGGCACCTGGCCAGGATGTACAATGAGTGTGGTAAGTAAGGGTATTTTCTGAAAACTGTAGTGCAATAAACAACAAACAATACCAATAATAATAAGCAATAATGTTTAAAGCAGGATTGTTATTTGATAAGTAATGCATGCCATTAACTGCCCTATGGTTGTATTCACTGGATGTGTGTTCTACTGTCACTGCAGTCAACTGTAAAATTGAAGTAAATAAAGAATGTAAAAGTAATTGCCTGATAATTGTATTGCACAACCCACATGGTTCAGGCCAGTCTTCAGGCCACTTTTAGTCAAATAATGCTCTGTATTCCTCCCATTCCAGGAACAAAATATATGGATACGGTAGCCCACGTTCTGGGCAGATATCATGTGTATAATTCACAGATTCGAAGGAGTAATAACAATAAAGTGCAAAGCAGGATTGTGGTTTGATAACTAATGTGTTCAATAATTGCAGCAGGGCTGTATTCATTACATATCTGTTCTAATGTCACTGTTACATTATGTGCACATGACTCCTGCTACTTTTGGGTTCTACTCCCATGCCTGCCAACTAAAACATGACACCTGTTTAATCGACTTAATGTACATAAACATTCCCCTCAACTGTCATGATTTTCCTAATGTAATGACAACTACCCAATCTGTCTGGTCCGTGATTAGCTGATAAATGATTACCTGGAATGCAATGTATTTGCAAATCCGTTTACAGAACACCTTGGTAGTTATGAATGTGCACATTATGTGAAACAGTTCCATGTAGTTGTCTGCCTGCATTTGTTGGTGTTTGGCCCATGCTGTCCCATGCTAACGGCTTGAGAGGTATGTACGTGCTACATCATCTATAGAAGAATTTGAGTCACTGTACTCACAACTGACACTGCACACCTGAAGAGGTATGTATTAGTAGTCTGTCTATTAATATCATCTGCAAATTCACTAATGGTATGTTTTTTTTCTCTCTCTCCCCACTTCTTATCTTATTTAATGTATTAATGTTATTTATTGTTATAAGAAATATAAGCCTGCTAGGAGTTAATGCGCTTGCCAAAAAAGCTAAAATCCAAAATGAATAACAAAATCCGAATGGCAAGAGCAAAACAAAGCAGATGTCCCAAAACAGCATGTAAATATCCTCGAGACTTCAGTAGTCCACAGTACATCAATAAATAACCGGTGCTGCAACTAGTTCAGTATAAGAAATATATAATTTATTTCTCACAAACAGGTTAGCGCTTTCACCAGATGGCTTCATCAGACCTACTAAAACATTTCACTCATCCGTTTAAATACATACAATGGCGGGAAAAGCAGCCAGTCTTAAAGTGAAAGAATCAATATTCATATACAGGTTGAGAATGAATATTGATTGTTTCACTTTAAGACTGGCTGCTTTTCTAAATAAATAAATATTACAATTCATTAATCCATGTTTGTTTACACAGAGTTACATATTTCTGTAAGGTACATTTCTGTAGGTAACCCATGCAGGGAATTTCATTTCATTTCATTTTATTTTCTTCATTATATCTAACGTATTTTAACATTGTTCTCCATTGGAATACATGTATACATATATTTTTTAAAAAACATGTTTATAAATTGATGCCTTTAATAACAATTTTTAATAATAATTTTTAGGAGTGAGGTTGTGCTTTTAAATTCAAACTTAATAGATTAATCGATTAATTGGTTTCAATTATATGAGTTTATTTATTGACGTTGTATTTGTTGTACGAATGTTTGAAACTTTCTCTGAAGAAGTTGGAGCTTGGGCTCTAATGAAAAGTGTACGGATAAAACGCACTTCAGTTTGAATAAATCTACCCATTTTAAAGACTCAGTGGTTTACTGGTGTTGGTTCGGATCCATTGCTTATTTCAGTAACAAGGAACTGCCAGCAGCACACATGTTCCAAATGACCACCATAATGTAACACATGGCCTAGCAGTTGCCCAAATGGTTGACATTATGGTATATATACCCTTATGTTGCTCAAGGACACAACAAACATGTTGTCTAGTACTCTGTTAGTGATACCATTGCCTAATTTGACATAATGTTATATTTATCCCTATGTTGCTCAAGGACACAACAAACATGTCTAGTACTCTGTTAGTGATACCGTTGCCTAACATACTTACCTTAAACACATGCATTAATTTACAGTGGAATGGGTACCCTCAATCTGGCTCTGCTCTACAAAAGGCTACCACAGCTCCCACAGTTACTGTTACAGCTTTTTGTCCTCCAAAGTGTACACACACTCTGCCTATGCCAATTGCCTGCAGCATCAGCTGCAGCCTTTAGCACATGCATCTGAATGTAAAAGTAGCTGCTACAGACATAGCCTGTGTGAAGACATAGTATCTCGACCCTGGTAATGTCCAGTACAACATATCCGAAAGGGCTTCAGATCTACATAAAGGCCTTATATCTTGTTCAGTGGTTGCATGTCATTGGCTGATTATACTGTAAATCAGCTGTGTTGGCTGCAGTTAGCATTTCAGTACCATAGACTGGTTAAGAGCCAATCACCTGGTAATGAGACCCATGCTAAACGGCAAACAGCTGGCTAGGGGAACCAGTCTGTATGAGACTTTCTTCACACAGAAAATCTGTTGCCAAAAACTTTATATATCAGCACATATCAACATAGGAGTATTGTACTCCAAGTATGTAACCTTTTTGTTTACAACATGAGGCAACGTGATGCATATGTGTGAATATACTTAGGGGGATGAGGTTTACAGCATTAAGTCTTTCTTAGAACTGTAATGATGACATGTCCTTGATCTCCAGATTTGTTAGACCTACAAAGGACATAAAATACATCAAGGGTGGAATTTTTTTTGTCGTGGCACACTGGTCTTGTGGGAATGTCCCTTTATAGTGGTTGTAATAGTACACTGCTATTTGTTTGGCACTATTGTTTTGACATATTATTGGGGGGTTGCCCCTAGGGAACACACTACAATGGACTCCTGTGTTGGGTGTGTGATCATACAGCAGTATCTTTCATGGCACAAACAAGAATAGCTGACTATTGCTAGTATGTTAGGTGTATCCACATGCTTAGTATGTATGCACACTGTGGAATATGACATGCGTGATCAAGCAGTGGATACTGCCAGCCATTCTATTCTTGCTGTATTTCTATATAGTGTACATCTATGTATGTGATCCTGACGTGTCCCCATATTGATGCCTTTCAGGAAACGTATGCCAGATGCCATGATCCTTTTATGGATGCTGAGAATGATATAATCCTGGAAGGCCTGCATCAACACCATGAGCTCCTACTGTCCAGTGGGATGGAAAACAGGGAACAGGGGACAGCATTGTGGGCTGACCATGTCCATGATTTTAATGTCATAGGTCACCAGAGCAGGACATATGAGGAGATTTGACAGATATGATAAATGCTGCACCCAGAAGAACAGCAGATGTGGACATGTATCATGGTGTTACTGGTGGAGGGCCTGGAGTGGAACAACCACTCTCAGCCACTGAAGAATTCCTGGCAAATATAGGAACACATGACAGCTTCCAGGGATCACACTGGATGTGGGTGCCACAGTTTCCACATCAGAGGAGCATCCAGGTAGGCTTAATGTGATCAGCTTTGGAATACTGCAGGATTTAGTGTATCATTGTGTACATACTTTTACTTGGGTGACAGGTGTTTGTTTTTTAGGTTGAGGAGTTTAACTGCAGTTTGAATCTCATGCTCAGATTTTGACCAACATAATTAACGAAGTAGCTACTGTAAACATGAGATATATGGGCAAATGTATTACCCTGTTATACTGCAACATGTGGTGGTGTTTACATTACCTCTCCCTCAACTTTTCACAGGTCTGTCAGGAATCAGACAAAGCTTTGGTCCTGCTCTTGGTAAGCACAACACTGTTTTGCTATAGGTGTATATTTACTGCAATGTATCCCCTAAAGTGTCATCCCAGGCCTGCTGGCTGGATTGCTGTACTGTTGGCATAATTGCCAGCTGCACAGATATTTTCTGACTGTAGACACTTTAAAGTCATAGCTATGCCTTGTATGTGTGACCACACTGATAGTCAGGACATTACAGATTGTCATATGTGTCAACTGTGCAGAGTCTTCACAAATGTTAACAGGGTACCTCATTGTTGCTGATGAGATTGCTGTATAATGAGTTTTTATTTATAAGTAACTACAGATGTTTGTGGGAAAAGTAATATCCTCATGTCCTACTATATGAGGTTAGGGGTTAAACAGGTCTGTAATAGTGACAACAGTGTATACAGCTTTACATATTTTGCAACATAGTCCTGCAGAGCATAATAGTGCAGGTATTAATGTACTGCTTTTCCCTTTCTTATCACAGTAGACTTGGGGGGGGGGGGGTTTGATCTCTGTCTCCTACATAACCTGATGCCAGTGTCTCTTCAGAGTCTGATGATGATGGTGGCCAAAGTGAGGCACACGTGGGGGTTTCAGGGGCTAAATCTGGCCAAGATGTTTATATCCATCTTCGGACCTCATTACCACCACACACAGTCAGTATGCCTACACATACTCAGTCCCTGGGGGCTGCAGATATTGGACAGTCAGAGAGTGGAGACATTAAACAGGAAAGTATGGCAACTATGGCTCTAGTGAGTGTCGACACTGGCCATACCTAGAGAGCTGGTGAGGTTCCACAGAGTTGGATTGATAGGGGTGCTTGTAGGAGGCCTGCTGTCCTTTCATCACCTGTTGCAGGTGTCTCATTATGGGTCACTTGGCATATGTTTCCAGCCATCATGGAGGCAAGGACAGAAAGGAATTCCAGATTAATGCTCAGGGTTATGGATGCAGCACAGTCTGACATCCATGACTGCCTCCATAGCATTGCTGATACTCCAGATTGGTTTACTGATGCAGTGGAAAGACATTGGTCTGAGACAGTTCGCAGAATAGCTGGCTTGGAATGTACATTGTCTATGATGGAACATGTGGTTGCAGAAGAGCATCAAACTCATGGGCATAAGGTCAGCAACTCCATCTCCTGAGAATCCATGTGGCCATGCACAATTAGGCTTCCATAGTGGCAGTACATCCAACATTCCAGAGGGGATTGTGCTGTCCACACCAAGGTGTTGCAGGCCATGGGCTTGTGGTCCTGGGCATTCCCATGAAGGACATGGTCCCAGCAGACAGCAGTCACCATCAAGTACTAGCACCACTTCTGATGTTGGGCATGGAGGTGCCAATGCAACCCCTGGCAGAACCAGTTCCTGTGTTCAGGGGCAGATATTGTGAACTGTCAGCTCTATTATGCATGACTCAAAGCTGTCCAACATATACAAATGTATGGCTACCATTGAGCTTGACTGTGTTCATGCACATACTCACACACCACTGTCAAAATCAGGTCACATACAGACACACACGGCACATTTCCATGGTCTATCCTGCCTTTTTCCCTTCCTGATTCACGCACATGCTTTCATGGATGACTGCAAACTAGGAGCCATAGTCAAGTTCCCAAATGATGTGGACATCCAACAGAAGAGCCTCGCTGAGACAGATGCCTTGTGTCAAAGCCATGGCCTCAAGCTCAATGCCAAAACTTGCAGTGTCATCCCCTTTGGTAAAAACCTCTGTACCCATGAACTACCACATAGGCAGCAATCTACTTAACACTGAATGCATGATAAGAGACCTTGGGACCCAGGTGGACAGTAGTCTCTCCTTTGAGAGTCACATCACCACATTAGTCAGGAAGTCCTTCTACGTGGCACACCTCATCATAAAAGGGTTCTCATCCATGAGGAAAGAGGTCATTATTCCCCTCTACTCGACACTCATTATAGAGTACAACACCCCTTTTGGAATGTACCTCACAAGACATCTGCAGCAGCTGGAAAGGCCACAGAAGTACCCCACAAAGAGGATTACTGGCTTCAAACAAATGCCCTACACTGACCACCTCAAAAAACTCCAGCTTTACTCCATAGTATATCGCCTACTCCGAGGTGATCTCTGCCTAACATATAAAGCTATGTCAAACCCAGAGCTGTTGGACATGCTACACCTAAAGAAATCCCTCCAAGCTACATGCTCTAGGGACCTAAACCTTGTCACCACAATAAACAGGACATGCTGGAGGGATAGATTCCTGTCCCAGAGACTTCCCATACTCTGGAACAGGCTACCCATCTATGTCAAGCAAAGTTCTTCATTAGCACTCTTCAAGAAAAATCTTGATGAGTGGATGGCAAATAGGAAATACACCCCGGGGATCACTTCTGTGTCTCTACATGACAGTGGCACAGGAAAATAACTTTTTTGGGTGGCGTAAGCCAGGGAACCTTGTTGGCTAGGCTTACGTAGGCCCTTGGGCCGATAGCCTAGTATCTACCTATGAACCTATGAACCTATGAACATGGACTGCATAGAACATGTTATCTACAATATGTATTGATTTATGAAGGAACCTGTGTGGTTACTACAGTTGTAAGATATGCCTGTGTAGTGACATAGCAAAGGTGTCATTGCATTCAATGATAGGTGTGATGAGTGACAAATACAGTATAACAATGACAGTCTGGGATTTACACGCCATACCTTTCTGTATAGGTTGTACAAACTGAATGGACCCCCACATCTTACTGACCAGTGAAAGTCAAAGGCTACATTACTCTCTGTGTCCATAAGTCCATGAGTAATGGCTGAACTGTATGGGGTGTATGGATATTACTATATTCTCCAGGGGTGTGACTTCCAGAAAAGATAGTTTTGTGCCATCCTTGTCATTTGCAGTGCTATTTGTCAGAGGCTCTGACAACAACTGAATGGGTCTCAGGCCATCCTGGATAACTATTGGTTCTGTGTGGGATTCAGTGACATCTTAATATGCAATCACCTGTTAATTTAGTCAGTCAGAGGTCACTGACAGTAGCCGTGACTGCAGAGAAGGGAATGGCTAGAAGGGGTACTCCATTAAAGATGTCTGATGGAAGTCCACTGGTGACTGGCATCATTGTAGCATAGGTCTACCCAATGCTATCTTCCCAGATTATGACTATCAGACACTTGGCTATCCACCAGCTGACATACCACTCTATAAATAACCTACACAGTTCTCAGCAAGCCCTACTGGACTAATACAGTCAAACACCTTGTCAGGCCACGGTAGGTGGAGTGAATCGTATTCCCCTCATCCATTGCAAGGTTTAACACTCAATGAGGTCCGCTGGTTAGGGTAGGTAGGCATGATCTGTCCTTGAGCAAAACAAACTGTGCACAGTACACATAATAGTTCATGCACCACTGTCTCACCAGTCGAATACTTGAGGCAAAATCAAACCTATTATTCGTAGATGATTACATCGTTAGACACAATTAATGGCTGTGTCACCAGGCTACATACAGGAAATGTCACAGTTAACTATCTGTGGGTTGACACAATACACCATACCACACATTGCTGCAACTCAAGGAATATCAGGTGACATAACGATGATGTCATAGTTCCTGCAAGTGTGTATAACTAGGGGCATATATCACCGGACGGTATGCAGACACATGACTGAGCTTAGCCACTCTGTGTCTCTCATGGGTATGCCCATAACTTTCAGCAGCATTTGATCCTCACCTAGGATGATGGCTCAATACACACAGAAAATGATGGACGTCAATAATTGCCTTAGTGTGTGTGGTCATTGTAATGGGATCCTCTACATGTCCACCTGGTATGAGTTGCTCAACAGACGTCAATGTTTTACCAGAGATGGTCTTCATCTCTCACCCCTGGGGGATTGAGCATTGGTCAAGGCTGCTGACATCCCAACATTGCATCTTATAGGCACTGTCTGGAGGGAGACTTTCCAATGAGAATGCCTTCTTCATACAACACCACAGTTATGCTGCTACACACTAGGAATGGCAACATTAAACCCCACTCTGTGGAAGGTGTCACCACCATGGAATATGCAGACATGCATGCAATCAAGGAAACCTGGTTCAAGGCTGTGGACAGCACCACAGTCATATCAGACTACATGTCTTTCCACATGTTCAGACCTCAAACTGACAGTGTGCAAGGTAATGCAGGTGGTGTATACATATTCATTAAGGATATATACACATCCAAATTTAGTGAAACGCTGTGATTTTCTGGGGACACTACAAGTGCTAGTCATTGCTGGAAGGCACCTAATAAAGCATTGTCAGCTACAGGAGCAGCTCCATGAATCCAGACACCTGATGTGCTTATTTGAATGTACTTGTGTCTATCAGGATATATCAGTACACCATGGTTTGGGGTGACATTAAGTAACTACCAACTGTGTTGCTTAGTCATGCTGAAGGTCACTTGCCCAAAGGTTAGTCCATGTCCTTAACTACAATGTCCTGAACTAGTGGCATGAAATCCCCACAAGGGAAGCATCATATGTTTACCAATATGGATGACCACTGCAGCCCCCCACTGTGGGGTCCTACCTGGGTGAGATCTGACCACAGATCAGTCTCATTAAAACTATCAGATCTACTCCCCTTGCAGAAAATACAGAAATATACTTTAACAAAGCAATTTATTACCTCCTACGGGATGGTTTACATAGCTTGACTGCACCTCCCCCCTCAGATGGGACAGGCAAGTATGCAGAGCTCTACAACCATGCATTATGTAAACAGCAGTACAACGGCATAGACTTGGCTGCACCTGACAGGAGGAACATGAGCTCCTCATGGCCAGCAAACTTGCCTGGTGGACAACTGCCATTAGCAGGCTGTACAATAAGAGGTGGACGTTGCTGTGTGACAGTTGGGCTGTGGGTCCCCCCCTCCTAAAATGGAGGCACAACCTCCTCAGCTAAAACAAGCACATAGTGTTGTTGTGATGTCATGCAGAAACAGTATGGGACAAAATTAGCCTCCCACACAAAGCAGAACCACAACACACAGTGTAGTTACATGTGTAACCTCAGAGGACAGGCCCAGACTGTCAGTGAACTCATACTTAATGATACCACTTATAATGGGTTTGTACTCATAGCTAACCTGTTATCCCACAAGTTCTGTGTCAACTTCATTCCCCTGTCCCCACCACATGTGCTACAACCTGTCCTTTACTTTCCATATCTATAGAGCAGGTTGTAACTGGTCTTTCTATGGGGGATAGACAGCATCTATTGGATATGCTAACATCCCAGGCTGCATCCTATATGGGATCCAACAAGGATTACTAACACCATTGGGAATTCCTTGTAATCATGCTATAACCACTGGCTACATCCCAGCTGACCGGACAACGGCAACTGTTATCTCCATGCACAGAGGTGGTCCATCCACCGACCACTGGAACTATAAACCTATTTGCCTGAGTAGCCATATCTGTATGCCCATGGGGCAAATCATCATGGAGCTGATCATCAATCATATATGTTATCTACAAACAGTTGACTGTATACAGTTTGGATTTCTGACAGGGAGATTACGGCTGTTAAACATGGTGGACATGTCCGAAGCAGTAACCAAGGACCTGGGTGAGAGGACATCAGGACATACAACCCCTGGACTTAGGCAATATGTGTGACTCTATCCCCCACTCTGGTATCAATGACAAAAGCACCTACTTAAGCATCCATGGTAATATCATTATAGGGGTCACTAAGTGGCTCAGTGATGGCACACATACTCAAAATAGAAAAATCCACCTCCAATAGCTGATCTGTAAGCAGCAGTGTCCAACAGGGCTCAGTCCTTGGTCCTCTACTGTTTGGAATCCATTTAACCATGATACAAGCAAAATTTGAATGTATGTGGCTGACAACATTGGCTGATACCTGCAAACTGTGTGCAGTCATAGAATCTGTGGGTTGTGTCAGTATACTACAAGATGGTATTAATGAACAAATGGATGTTGATATACTAATGGCCACAAACTCCATGCAAATATATCTGTAGTATCATTTCCAATGGTAACAACTATATTCCTAGTAAGAAGCACATCAGTAGCAACATGTGATGTACATACTCAGGAGTGATAGACCTGGGCATACAGGCCTGGCCACACAGGTTTATACCTAATGTACCTGAGATCACCATGTCTCCCCAGTGGTTAGTCAGGAAACATATGTCATAACTGAGGGCACAGTCACCCAAAATTGGCATATTCATAACCTCCATGTAGTCTTCCCTCAGCATGCCAATATTTGATAACAATGACCATTTGGTAATGTACCTTTCCAAGCACTACTGGCAGTTGCAAACAACAAAATGGTGCCTCACAAGGAAACGTCATGTGTTCATTATCTGTTCAATGAGGATCATGTGAAATCACTGTCATTGTAGTGGCATATATATTACTCAGACGTGATCTCTGCCTTGCATACGAGGCAATCTATGACACTGCTTGATTGGAAATGCTGCAAATCTGTAGGTGGCATGGTATATGGATTGCTCACTATAAAGACATTAACCTGGTATGTGACATTAGTAATACATGCTGGTGAGAAAGATCTGGCTAGCAGACTTTAACACACCTTTGAAACAGAATCCTACCTAATGGCAAACAGAACACCTCAGTGGACCTCATCAGATGCCATTTCTATGATTGGCTGGGTGTTCATTATTTCACCATAGGGTTTCTGCCTGTATCCCTTGTGGACAGGGACAATATGTGCTGATCATGGAAATAATGGTATAAACTTGGCTATGATTATGAGGGCTATAGAGCCATTATGCTACTAAAGTTCAAGGATCCTATGATTCCAAAAGTTGATGTAAAATGCTCTAACAGCCACATACACAAATCTGGCTGCACTCAGGACAGCACCACTTCCAATTACTGTTTACAGGACATGGCACAGCACACAAACAGTCCAAATTGGTTACATGTAGATTAGATCATTTATCTATCTAATGGTATACACTACAGATCACAGTACATGACGCACGCTCTACACCTCAAGTCTGCTATTACTATCTCTTTAGGACATCTTATGCTTCATTACATCAGCAGGTCTAGTTGTGGTTAGGCATTTGGAGGCCCACATCACCTGATACAACCAAGATAATGCAAAACCTTACCTATTTCTAAGTTACTGATGCAATCATATTTATTTTGTAAGGAGATAGACATACACTGATTGGCCTGCAGTGAGATCAGAACCCCTACCAATCTAGTCTTCCACAGTACAAATCACAGTACTTATTGCACGTGCCACAGCTTAAGTCTGGCATTACAATGGCAGCTGGTTGTCTTAAAGCAGATGACATCAGCAGACCTTGTAGGACAGGGGAGTTTGGAAGCTGGCAGCAACTTACAGGGCCAAAAAGTGCAGAACCATTGAAGCTTGATAGTTAATGAGGGATTCTAAGTTATTTTGCAGGGAGATACACACACACACACACACACACACACACACACACACACACACACACACACACCAAGTGGTCTGGGGTGAGATTAGAAACCCTAGCTATCTATTCTTACACACTATAGATTACAGCACTTATCACATGTTCCATGGCTGACATCTGTATTATCCATGACTGCAGGAAAACTAACTGTGGATTACACAAACTACGCTTGTGTTGAACAGTGTCTGTGGTCTGCAGAGTGATATTGCTTCATACTGTTATCTGCATCTAGTAGCCTAGCAGTCAGATAACTGTTATTTATTCTAGCTATGTGGCTGCAGTTATCACTTTGGCTATATGTGGCTGTTTGCATTTTAAATTGGCAAGCCTGTGGACAGGAACAATGTGCCCTATCCATGCTTGCGTAGACATCATTATAAATTACACCACCTACTCATCTGTCGCTGTATATGTGATGACATCCAGCAGGCAAAGGGGTCTGTAGGTAAGTTAGGTAAGTGCATTATGTACTGTTGAGCCCTTACTTTGGATCCTTTGAGCAACATTATAGATGTGTGATAGTGCAGCTTTAGTCACCGTTATCAGGGTATGTAGGTCAATACAGATATCCACGCACATATTTATGTATATAACAGGAATGTGTATTTTATATATATATATATATATATATATATATATATATATATATACACACACACACACACACACACATATATATATATATATATATATATATATATATATATACAAATGTAGCTATGTGTGTGCATGATTTTGTGTGTGTGTGTGTGTGTATGTTATGTAGATATATGGGAAGAGACTGAGATGTATGTTTATATAAATATATATACATATATATATATATATATATATATATATATATATATATATATATATATACATATAGGTATATCTAGGTATTATATCTAGTTATATATACATAGAGATAAATATACTATCTATAGGAGAGATAGATAGTGACAGACAAATATGTATACATATATGTATGTATAGACATATCTATACATATAAGGTCATTTTGATCAAGGAGCAGCAGAATTGTGCCCAGTTTAACTAAATGTGTGAGCATGTCCAGTGGGATTGTCAGTACTTATAAAATTACTCCAGCCCACATCTACCTGTACTCCATTCCGGGATTTTGTGTGTTACAGATAATGACATCTGGCCTGTTTCTGCAATACTGCACTTCACTCAAATTGTCCATGGCATTCTTTGGCTGTCTGATGTAACTAATATGTGACAGATGTTAATAATGGTACACTACACACAGACTGTCTGTAAAAAAAAATACAACGTAATAATACTTACACTCAGAAGATGTAGACACTTCCAGATTAGAACCACCAACACTAGCTTTCCTAGTCCACTGAACCACACAAGCTGCCAGACAGAGAGAAGTCATTCATCACACAATCAACAGCATAAATATGTAAGTTGTTATTCCTGCATTAAGTGAGACATACAATTTATAATCAATTTCTATGTTACTGCCCTGTGATTGTCTGGACTGCAGATATTCCATGATGAGTTACTGTTAAAGCAGTTATATGAGAACACTGCTGTGTTGGGGGTGGTAGAACAACACTGCATGTTCTGCTGGGATACACAGTATTCCAAATATCATGTAACCCCACTGTGTAACATTTCCCTTGACTGATGTAGTGAATATTCCATGCATGATGCCTAGCGAATATTAAAGGACACATGCTAGTAGACTGTTTATCTGTAGTCTCATGTGGATGTTACTTCTGTCTAAATAGCCCACTATATTTACTTGCATAAATGTAGCAGATCCATACATACAATACCATATCATATTAATCCTTAGAAGTACTGTGTATGTTAGAGTCTTACCTTGTGAATGCAGCAGTTGACAGAACTGTAGTTCAGGGCTGACTCTGATGCAAGCAGTACACAGCCAGTAGATGGATAGGTACAGGTTGTGTGGGTTGCTGGCATCAGTTTTAATACATGTATGTAAGTAGGAGTAAGGTGTCAGTCCCTAGGTCCCTAGGTTGTCAGTATATGTGCTATGCATTGTCTCTTAGCCAAAGCCAGGGCATACTGAGCATGTCTACATCTGCCTACAGGGACATCAGCAGGAGGTTCCTCCTCCGAGTCCTCCTGCAACTGTGGCAGTGGTGACCTAGGCACTGGTGAGGGACTGTGTATCCCTTCTCTTTGCTGATCCTGCTCCAGCTGTTTCTGCAGGATCAGATTATGTAGCATAGCACATACTGTGAACATATGTGCACATGTGGCTGGAGAGTACGTCAGGGCTCCACCAGATCTATCTAAGCACAGGAACCATGACTTCAGAAGCACAAACACATGTTGTATGATGTTCCTAGTTTGTGCATGTGCCTCATTATGGTGTTCTTCCATGGTTGTGTATGTATTTCTGATGGGTGTCATCATCCACGGCTCCAGGTATTGCCAGCATCCCCTAGTAAATGGCCATATGGGATGTCCCCCTAGCAAACATCTTTACAGCTGTGATGCATGCCAGATATGGGAGTCGTAATAACTTCCAGGGCTGCCAGCACACAAATTCAGGATAATCCCCTGTGCATTGCACACAACCTGGTGGTTGATGGATTGATACCACTTGTGGTTGACATAGATTCTACCCTCCCTCACTGGGTGGTGCCTGTATGTGTACATAAGTGCAATCTATGCCAACCAGTACTTCAGGGTAGTGTGCTACACAGCAGAAGTGTTACGTATTGCTGGCCCTCACCTCAGTGGTGAGGGGAAAAGATATATGGTCACTGGTATGTGGTAGCATGCCATTCAGGAACTGCTGGAGTATCCTGGATGCAGATACCTGTGAGACCCTTATTATATCCCCAGTTGGTCTTTGAAAAGTACCTGTAGCTAGTATCCTAAGGGCTAAACATACCTTTGTTTCTTCTGGGATGGGTTCCTCTCTGTTGGCTCTGGCTCTGAGTTGACAGCAGCAGAGCTCAGTGAGCTCTTGTAATATGTCCCTGCCCATCCTGTAGTGCTCTATAATCTCCAGCTCATGTAGCTCTTGGAAGGTTACCCTGGACCTGAACACTCTTCTCCTTCTCTGCCTAGGCCTATTGTCAGCAACACCAGCAGCACTGACTTCAGCATCTAGCACATACAGATGTAGCAGGCCTACAGCAGCCTCTATTTTTATCTCAGTTAAAATTCCCAAGTCTGTATTCCAATGGTTCAGAGTATTTGGGGAAAATCAGAATGTAGGGTGTATGCATACTTTATACAGCTCTGCTGTAGGTCCAGAATGTGTGATTGGTTAACTGTGATGCATTCTACCTGCCTATAATATAATTAACATAATTTAATGGCCATATTTCAGTGTGCGACCCTGCACACAGTGTCGCTTCTTACAGCATAGGTTATACAAAGGTCAAACTCGATAATTGAATGCATCCAGTTTTAAGAATAAGCTCAGCCAGGCGGCACACCATGCAAACAGGTGCACTTAAGCTTAAAAGAGCCAAGAAGTGAGAGGATACACCCCCCCCAATGACAGCCACATCCTGTGTAAACATCAACGTGGTCGAAGAGCCTACACAAAGGGGATATGCAGACACAATTACTTCTTTCTGCTATTCAATAACTCCACCTCATTTGCATACATATCTAGTCTGACAGCCTGGTGACTACATGCTTCATAGCCTTATCACCTCAACAACAGCAGCAATGTACCATTGAGGGACCCCATGCAAAGTCATGTAATACATTTCTGTCACAAAGTATAAAAATCTTTTTTTTTCCTATTTTTTTTTAAATTTTCTATTAAGCATCTTTATGCACTGTGGCGCATAGTGCAACATGCCAAGATTATTTTAAAAAATTATTAATTTACCTTATTCCTGTAATCTGTCTGACATAGAGAATAATAGTTTTGTTTATATGTGCATGTGATATTACATTTTCAGTGGATTTATGTCCACATTTCTACAGTTTTACACCCCTGTTTGTCTGTCTCGACTCCTGTACATGGAAGTTTTCCATGTTCACTATGGACACTGACACTGGGTCTGAACAGATGACTTACTGCTTGTTGGATCACACTACTGGCCTCATTTGTATGAGATTCATCTGCTTATGAGGCGATTTGCATGCCACGGAATATTCAGTGTTTGCACATGCGTGCGCAACACTCAGCATTGCTTACTGAATCCTAATATGTTCGCATCCATGTAAGCATCGCAGCCCATTGCCTACACAAAAAAAAATGTCTAGGCTTTATTGAATTCCTCTGCAAGTATTATCACAAATCAAATTATGGTATACAATTTTTTAAGTACTATTCCAAATGCAAGGACAGCAATAACCAAAAACATACTTATATCTCGACCTCAGTGCTGCCTGTCTTTTCTGGTCATACTGTCATCACATAACACTCACAATTTACAGGTTACAAAAAATAAAACTTACAGATTTGCCCTTCTTGCTGACCTTCTGTTACCACCGTGACCTGATGTGTGACATCAAATGGCTCTCAGTAACATGTCTATGTCAAAAGATCAATCAGACAGATCATTGAAACCCAAATGGTCGAGACAATATGATCGACAATTCAGGCCCCAAGCAACACCCCCATACAGCAGAAACAGTGCTTGTGAAGGGGGGTAAGTCTGACTGCATCTCCCCACACCCCCTGTTAATTATATATACCAACTCCAAGATCACAGCACAGTGGGGGAAAGGTCAAATTTCCTGATTTCTATTGTAACAAGATCTCAGTCAAAACAGTTCAACAGACTGAATTGTTGAACATATAGTCTTGACCATATGGATTTTGATGATCTGTCCATTCACTCTTTTGACATAGACTCCTCAATAACAGATAGGGACACACTTCTCTACAGATGTTTGCAGTTTAAAATTATAAACTTAGGATACTGGCTACTTTTGAGAAGAGAATTACCTATATGACAAATGTCATGTCTTTGAAGACTAACCAAGAATACAATGTGACCATTGGTGAGCTAAAAACATTCTGCTAATCTGGGCCAGACACCTGGAACCTTTTCCTACCTGAAATCAAACCACCTCCTCACTGCAGTTTAAAAATGCACTACATAATCATCTCATCAATGTACATCATCATTATCATCAGCCCCCCCTTTTCCCGTTTTTTCTACATGGGGTCGGGGTATCATGTTAACTGTTGCCAGCTCTCTCTATTCAGTGTCACACTCCTGCCTTCTTCAACACTCATGCCTGACTGTTGCAGATCTTCTTTCACACAATACATCCACCTCTTTGCTAGAAGTCCTCGCTTCCTCTTACCTTCTTCCTGTCTGTCCCAAATCTTCCTCACCCAACTGTCTTCTGCTTTTCTGCAAGTGTTCAAATCACCATAATCTGTTCTCGTTGATCTTTTCTGCAATTGGAGCTACTTTGGCTTCTGCTCTTATGTCCTCATTTCTGCATCCTACCACCCTTCTCAGGCACTTCATTTCCATCACCTCTAACTTCCTCAACTGTTCTGTCTTTACTGTCCAGGTTTATGTGCCATACAGTAGTACTGGTCACACCACCATCTTGTAAACCTTACTTTTCAGCTTCTTTGTCATTCTTCTGTCATAGACTAAACCTGACACTCTGTGACAGTTGGCTGCAGTCCCTCTGCTTCTAGATTTAACCTCTTCATTTAGATTACCCTTCTCCTCAATCATCCCTACCAGATACTTGAAGCTGTTTACCTGTTCCACTTTCTTCCCTTCTATCTCTATTCTCAGCTTCTTCTGATTTCCCCAATTTGCTGCCATTACCACCATCTTATCTTTGCTCAGTTTCATCCCATGTGCCTTCAGTTTCGCATTCCAGTCTCCTCTCCTTTGCTGAAGTTCTAGCTCAGAGTCTGCCTGCAATGCCACATCATCTGCATACAGCATCTTTGTTGATCTCTCCCCTCCAAACCTGTTTGCTAATGTAGTCCATCACTAGTATGAACAGCAGTAGGCTCAGAGCTGAACCCTGGTGTACAACCACTCCCACTGGGAACCTCTCTGTGTGGCTGATCACTGTTCGTACTTGAGTCATTGGGTCCTTGTACATAGTCTACACTCATTCTACTAATGTTTCTGGGACTTCAAACCACAGCAGTACTGCCGAGATCAGCCTTCTTGGGACCGTGTCATATGCTTTCCCAAAGTCTAGGAATGCCCAGTTGGATTCTCTCCTCATCTCTAGCTTCTTCTCAAGTATCTTTCTCACCGCAAACATCAGGTCAATTGTGTTGCATCCTAATCTGAATCTGAACTGCTCATTATCCATCTTACATTCTACTACTCTTTGTATCCATTTATCATTCACCCTCTACAGAACTTTCATGCAATGTGATAGGAGTTTGATGCCTCTGTAATGCCCACAGTTGTGGATATCCCCTTTGTTTTTGTACACTGGCATGAGTATGCTTATTCTTCAGTCATCTGGGATACACCTTTCTCTCCACACTACTATTAGTACCCTCAGGAGCCATATCTCCCCTATCTCACCCAGCATCTCTATCATATCTGCTGTGACCTCATCTGAGACTGCTGCTTTCCCTGACTTCATTTTCCTTAGTGCTGTTCTTACTTCTTTTAGGGTGGGCTCCTCATCTTCTCTCATCATAGGTTGTTTCTGAGGCAGTGCACTTCTGTGGGGTTTTCTTCATTCAGAAGCTGCTGGAACAACTCCTTCTATCTGGATTTGATGTCCTGTGGACTGGTGAGAAGGTTGTTGCTGGCATCCCTTATGAAGGATGTCGGACTATCTTCTATATCTTTCTATCTTTGCTTTGCAACCTGATATTGTTTCTTTGTGCCACTTACTGAGTCACTTTCCAGAAGTTGGTAGAGTGCCTCCGATGCCCTATTCTTTGCTATTGCAACTTCTTTCTTAGCTTCTTTGTTAGCCAACCAGTAGCCCTTCCTAGTCTGGTCAGTCTTTTTATCTCCCACTTCTACTTGCCCTCTTACTTTCTTTTGATGACTTCCTGGACTTCTGCATTCCATCACCATCTTTCCTTATGTACTGTATTTCTTTACCTGGCTCAGCCACATATCTTTTCTGTAGTCCCAACACATGCTGTTTTTAGGTGTTGCCCTTCTTGTTCAACCCCACCCATTTCCTCCTCTTCTTGGGGAGCTAGGGCCCTGAGTAATTCCTTGAACTGTTGCACATTCTCTCCAGTCAACTTCCAGGTCTTCAGCCTGGTCTCTGTTGACCTTAGAGCCTTCTCTTACCACTGCTTGCAGCTGATTATGGCAACTAGTGCTTTATGCTGTAGGCAGACTTTCACTGGAGATGACTTTGCAATCATGGATTCTACCCCAGTGCCTTTTCCTTACTAGGAGGAAGCCTACCTGAGTTGCATGTTGGCTACTCTTGTATGTGATCTTGTGATTGTCTCTCTTTCTGAACCATGCATTGGCTACTATCAAGCCATTTGCCAGGCAGAAGTCTATAATGGTTTCTCCTTCTTTATTCCTGTTACTCCACCCATGTGGACCCAGGCAGTCCTCATATCCTGTTCTGTCTGTCCCGATATGTGCATTCAAGTCACCCATTATCAACACCAATTCATGTTGTCCTGCTTTATTTAGTAGGTCCTACAACTGCTGTCTGAATGCACTCTTTCCTCACTATCACAACCCTGCTGTGGGGCATAGGCTGAGATTATGAATACTGCCCTTTCATTACACTGGAGTCTGATTGCCATGAATTTGTCATTAATTCTGATGATATCTCTCACTGCCTTCTGAAGCCTTTCTCTCACCATAATTCCTACACCATTTCTAGCCTGTCCCCCACCTGAGTAGTAGAGTCTGTATCCCAAGCTAAGTGGCTTTGCTGCACTGCCCTTCCATCTCATCTGTTGGATACATAGGTTGTCCAGCTTCCTTGTATCATCAATGTACAGCCATATACAAATGCTTTAAAGACAATGGCTAAAATGTTTTTAAAGATGCTAGCCATCTATCGTATGTGAAAGTGATATTAGAGCAACAATCAGAATGTAATAATTATTGAACATATTGCAAATGACAGTATTCTGCCTTCTTCTTAATAACATAGCATGTCAACCATTTATTGATATTCTACGATTCATTTGTGTGTAGTTGTACACAAAAATATTTACTGTGTACCTATGCAAAACTGCTGTTTATTATAAACTGAATTTTATTTTTCATTTTAACAGTAATAAGAATCTTTCAACTAATGCATTAGGACAAGCAAGTGCTTGGAGAAAAGAAATTGTATTACCTATCTGTAAAAATGAGTTAAGACTGACCTAAATCCTATAATTAAATAACATTATTGGATACTATGTTATTTTTTATTGGATACTATATTATTTTTTCTCTAATAATATTGCACTATTCGAAAAACATATTGACATGATTGGTTTATTATATTTTCAATTTTATGCACTAATAACAGAGCTGTGTCAAAATCATACAGCACTTGTTCAAAAAAATACATAATGCCATACTAAGGAAACAGCCATTATTTGCAGGCTTTCTAGACCCTGAATCTGTCTATGAGAATAACAATAGAGGTATGATATAACAGACTATGGCAAGGAAATATTATCCAATTGCATTAAATGTCTAATCATATAACTGTTGAGCAATAATCAGACAAGTATCAGAATCTTAAATTAATAGAATATACTAAGTGTTTTTGGATGACAGGAGTATGAAAATGTACTAATGCCCTAGCTTTTTCACATTGATATAACAGTAGAAGGATGGTTCAGGAAAACTAATGACAAACCTAAGCTCAGACTTATACATTATTAAGTGATGACTTATGAAGATAATGTTGCATTATTAGCCCTCCCTCATTCCAGGTTTGTAAGGTTAGACCAAGACATGAGTAATTACAATTTGAAGACAGTTGCAATAAAGAATACATTTACAATTTCTAATGCTAAGTGACTTAAGAGCCCATTATGTATAAATGTATGACCCACAAATATGCAACAAAGTTGAGAAGATTTAGGATCTTTGTTTGGAACTGTTTGTGTAGTTATTTTTATACCCCAAGTAGACTCCAAATAATTTTTCCTTGGGTAGACTGCAAATTTTGGACATGTGATGGGGAAAAAAGAGGTAATTGGGAACATATTTTTTGGGTGTATAATGAGTTGTCAGAGTTTAAAAATTCCATGCAGACTATACTATCAGAAGTATTGGGTGAGCAAATTGGTGTAACTAAGGACATTTTTTTGAACTATGATACAGAATCGGAACTGCCAAGTCATAGTAATGCATTGCTGAGTCTAACTATGTTGGCTGCCAAAAAACAATTACTAGAAAATGGAAATCAAAGTCTAAACCAACTGTATTAGAAGTAATGAATATAGTAACACAGATAAAACAACTGGAAATGCAATCTTTAAAAAAGGACAGGAGCAAATTACATAGAAAAAATGGGAACTGTGGCAGCAATGCATGCAGAATAGTGTTTTGGAGGAGGAGGAATGAAGTTTAAAAGAATGCAGGACTTACATGAGGTATGTAATGTTTGATGATGATAACTGGATAGACTATTGTGGAGATTCAATAAACTTCTTGAGGCTTTTGTGCGAAGCCTACATGGAGTTTATGTGTTTGAACCGTAAGCAGCAATGCTAACTGCATATGCATGCCATGCACCATGTTTAAACATAAATAAGCACCATTTCATGGCCAGCAACAGTGTTGTCAGCCAGGAAACTGTGTAAAGCAACACAGACAGCAGCAGACATGTAAACCTGTTTACCTATGGGTAAACTCGGTCTGCATGTTTGCGCGAAACGCCACAGTGATTACCTGGGTTCTCAATAAAGCAATGCATATATTTCCAGCACAGTACATGAAAGTGTATACAGTGCAGAGTGTTGTTGAAACCTGTTTCAGGCACAATGAACAAAAGTTGTGTAAATGATGAATAAGGGTACATAGACTGCATTATAAATAAACAGTCAGGGGAAGTGTGTGTATTTAATAGGGACACAGAGATGCACTGTAGGAATGAATACAGGGAAAGAAGATAAGTGAAACATGGTGATGTACAGCAGATGAGGGCATGTCAATGAAGACAGCTGTAGCATGAACACTAATCAAATATCAAATGATACAGTACGGACTGTACAGTGAATGTATATGTAGAATATACTATCACTCAGGATGATGCCACAATACAAACAAAAAATTATCGACTTCAACAATTGGCTTAGCTTCTGGTTTCAATCCTGGGGAATCTAGTATCTCTCAGCCTAGGATGAGATGGTTGACAGGGAATGCTTGTTTGCCAGGGATGGTCTGTACCTGTGTCCTCTAGGCTGTCGGATACTGGTAAAGGTGCTTGCCTCCCACACAGTGCTTTTTTTGGGCAATGTCAAAGCAACAAACGTTCTGACATAAAAAACCCACTGTAGACAAACTCAAGGTTCTGCTGCTTAATGCTAGTAGTCTAAACATGAATCTGCACCAGAGGAAATTGCCAACCTGCTAGCTGACAGATGTGGTGCAAACTTCACACTACTTGGCATCACAAGCCCTACTCCAAAGCATTCCTGACAACAGTCCCCTGTCTAGTATCTCTAGAGATCAGGTCATATCTGCACTCTCCAAGGCTAAATACCTAGAGGGCCATCTTAGTGTTCTCTTTACCCACAGTCTAAGAACTGACTTTGTTCCCGCAGAGTGGAAAACAGCAACAGTAGTCCCTTTGCACAAAGAGGGACCATCAATTGACCCTGGCAACTATAGATCCATAAGTTTAACCAGTCTCATCTGCAAGGCCATGAAATAAATCATCATGGACCACATAAACAAGGACATAGGTGACATTCAAACTCTATATTCAACCCAATTTGGCTTTGTTAAAGGTAGATCATGCTTACTAAACCTATATTTCTTTGAGAAAATCACCAGAGACCTGAATGAAGGTAAGATAATGCCTACTGCCTATCTTGACCTGGCCAAGGCTTTTGACACAATCCCTCAATCAGGTATCATTGAGAAATTGTCCTAGCTGGGGATTAACCTTTATGTCACTAGATGGGTAGCCAATTGACTCACTAACAAAACACATACTGTCAAAGTTGGTGACTCAACCTTCACCTGTACAGCATCATCAGTGATGTACCACAATGATCTGTGCTGGGCTCTTTACTGTTAGGAATCTATTTCTTGGAAGTTTAGGTGAAAGTAGGCAGCCTTGTCTTACCAAGTTTGCTGATGATTGCAAATTGGGTGCAATCATTAGGTCTGTCAATGATATTAACATGTTGCAAGGGGGGCTAACACAGTCAAATGACTGTTGTCAAAGCCATGGTCTACAAATAAATGCAAACAACTGCCATTATTATTGACTTTGGCAAAGTGTAATTCCCCACAAATTACAGTATTGACAACAACCCCCACCCAAGCTCAAACCCAGGGTTGTGAGACCTGGGAACACAGGTAGATAGCAATCTGAACTTTGGCCACCAATTTTCCACAGTAGTAAGGAAAGTCTTCTCTGTTGTGTACCTCAAAAGTACAGGTGTTGCATCCCAGTCTGAGGATGCTATAACAGCACTGTACTCGCCTCTCATCAGACCAGTAATAGAGTACAATGCTCTCTTTTGCATGTACCTCTCCAGACACCTGCAGCAGCTGGAGAGACCACAAAGGTTTTTCACCAAGAAAATACAGGGCTTCAAACCATGCCATGAGGTATGTGGACAGACTGAAAGCTCTGCCACTGTACTCTGTATTGTATAGGCTACTGAGAGGTGACTGGTGTGTGGCCTATAGGGCAATCTCTGACCCTGCCCTGTTGGAAATGCTGCACATCCACAATTCTAATAGCACAAGAATCACTTACTCTAGGGATCTTAACCTAGCCTGTGACATTAACAGAACATGCTTGAGATTCAGATGTACTGTATCTCCCACAGACTATTACTTATGTAATATACTTACAAATCACACAAAGCAGAGCTCCTTACTGACCCTATTCAAGCAGAACCAAGACAGATGGATGGGAAACTGTAAATTCACCCCGGAGGTGGCACCCTCATGGACAGAGGTAGTCGGTGTTGACCATAGACTCATTCTGTGAATTACATCCACCTAGTAAGGACAATTGGGGCTACTTGGGATGAACATGGCTAGGCTTGTAAGGACTGTATGGTTGTTAGCCTAGTAACCTCCTATGAAATTATGAACCTATGTCAACAGTTCTCAGGGGGCATGTTATGGAAGGAGCATGTAATGCAATGGCAGCAATGACTATCAATACATTATCTCACATCATAGATTGTAATACCCTGTTGTAGCCATACTGTGCATCCACACCTCAACATAGCACATGTTAATGACAACAACATTGACATGTCAACTGTTCATAGCATCATAGGACATTACTAGACTAATGGCCAACATCAAATGAAATCCTAGCCATTATTATACCATGTAAAAATAAATCCCTATATCTATATCTATATTATGGAAAATAGTAAGACTATTGTGTGTAGGTGTGTATTTGTTGGTTTGCATTACATCCTGCCATTGTTCATATGGGAAATGTGCACCACACCATACATACATGCAGTAGTCTGGAGATGCCTTGCAGTGGGTGAAGGAAGGACTCTGTTTCATGATGTGTGTATGCATATTTAACATGAGGACATCCTCCACTCCATGTGGTCAGAGGAAAAAAGGAGGATGCATGGACCTACATGAAAGAAACCCCAAGTGGTAGTGAAATGAAGAGCTATTCTAAAGATCATACAATGACCATAATGTATCACTTACACACACACACACACACACACACACACACACACACACACACACACACACACACACACACACACACACACACACACACACACACACACACACACACACACACACACACACACACACACACACACACACACACACACACACACACACACACACACACACACACACATCAGTGGACTGGGCCTGATTTGGACATTATACCTGTGTAGGTATTGAATATGAATGCCATGCAATATTGCAGTAGCATCACCACATATTTCTGACTGTCACACTGTCATGTTGAACTTTGTGGAGTATGGTAGCATTATTGTATGCTGAGGAGAACATGTTGGGATGAGTGTAGGTCATGGATGTGGAATCACATCTTGTGTGAAATGTCTCAAAAGTAACAGCTGTATCTATAGACAGCAAGTTGCCTGTTGTCAAGTTACACAGCTATATGTGTATGTAAAGTATCTTGGAACCATAGTAGTTAATGTTACTACCACAGCTGAGGACTGTCTTGAGTATTGCCAGAGTGCATGTTATACAGATTGACATTGTCATTGTACGCTACAAAAAGATGTTAGAAGGAAGGTTTGGTATAGCTGTGGGCTCACATGTTGTTCAAAAATTGTCACCATAGTGAGTGTTGAATCCGGTTAGGTGTCGAGCAGCACGACACTACACTTGATTCTGCTTTCAATCATGAATGCCTATTCATTAATGGTCAAAAATAACAACAATGAAGGTGTGACCAGTTTCCTGACAACGTAGTACATCAATCAGAATGTTGTGAGTGAACCGAGTTACAGTAATGTTGCTTCTAACAGCTTCTAAACTGGTCACTATAACTTGAGATCAAATAACCCTAATTTTTATTTTACTCCAAAAACAGCAACATCAGCCTCTCAAAAAAACGAAGAGGAGGAAAGAGAAAACAATTGAACTGTGATTCTGGGAGTTACTATTAGGAAGGACCATGGACCATTATTATTATATAGGGTGACTTCAGGTGATATAACTTAACTTTTCTAATGTAAACATCCTTCGAGGTGATTGATGATTTCCAAAGGCACACTACTTATGTACCACATAGGAATTTGAAACTGGTTCTAATATATTTATATTTAACCTTAACTGCTTAAGCTGTGCGATTGAAAGTTTTTGAACTGGATATGAGGAACCTGGCCAAGGTCTGCACCTCTGTAGGTGGATCTAATATTTACAAACTAGTGTTGTACAGAAGGAAAGAGACAGTCTTGAGTTTATTAAACTTTATAATTTAAGAATTTGTAAACTTTATCAATCAAGTAAACGGTTCACATCACATTAGTTTATGTCTTTGTTGAATAATGGAAATAATAGGTCTTCGTCTGTCAACATGTCCTTTAACATTCAGGTTGAACAACAGTCAGAAAACCATTTAGGTTTTACTTAGGAAAAAAACAATTTATTTTAAAGTGACACGATAACATTTTCACTTGAAGCTGGGAATCACCCTGTTGTGATTTATAGAAAGGCTATTAGGAAACTTAAGTGTGAGAATGCCCTAGCGAAACAACCAAATTCTTTTCCTGACACACTTTTTAAGTTCATTGTTTTGACCAGGTGCATGTCAACCCAAGAGCGGGCCCTGACTTTAAAACTTGAGGAGTTGGAACCTGTTGGCAGATCAGGTGATTTTTGGAAGTTTGTCATCTTGTTCGTGATTTAAGAGTGTTGAATCCACTCACAGCTGACTGTATTGAAATCAAAACCCCTACCTAATTATTTACAAAGCACAGTACTTAAGGCAAATGCCACAGCATGTCAGGCTTTTATAGTGTCGTACACTTTATAGTTGATGACATCAGCAGAGTCTGGTGAGAAGAAGATGGTAATATCAGTGTCCCACATGCTGGTGCAAAATGGTCTCTTCAATGTCAAGCAAATGAACAAACACACACACACACACACACACACACACACACACACACACACACACACACACACACACACACTAGTTGACTGTAGTAAGAACAGAACCCCTATATATCTAAGTACACCAATTAGAGACCTCAGTATTTAATGCAAGCACCACAACACAGGTCTAGCTCTGACAGTGTTGAACAACACTTTATAAGTGATGACGTCAGCAGTGTCTGCTGAGGAGAAGATGGTAAGAACAGTGTCTTACATGTTGGTATAAAATGCTTTCCCTAATGTCAAGCAAGTACACACACACACACACACACACACACACACACACACACACACACACACACACACACACACACACACACACACACACACACACACACACACACACACACACACACACACACACACACACACACACACACACACACACACACACACACACACACACACACACACACACACACCATTTGACTGCACTGAGAACAGAACCCCTACCTATCTTAGTACACCAACTAGAAACCTCAGTGTTTAATAGAAGTGTCAAAGCACAAGTGATTTAGAGAGTGTCAGACAACACTTTATAAGTGATGGCATCATCAGTTTCAAGTGAGGAGAAGATAGTAGGAGCAGTGTCCCATATGCTGGTGTAAAATGCTCCCTTTAATGTCAGGCAAGTGCACAAACATGCACACACATGGTTCCACTTTATAATCTCAAAATACTGAAATCTCAAATTTCAGTATCTCAAGATCATAAAGTGGAATTTTTTAAATCCCAAAACTCCATAAGTGTGAATCCGGAAATGTTGATTTAGAGGTTATGGTGTTCTGGTATTTGACGTTGGATGTAGTGTGTGCAGGATGTATCGTGTAGTGTGTGGATTTAGCTGGTATGTAAGGTAAGTGGGTATTTTTTTGGATTTTAGGTATGTGTTTGAGTGTATGTGAGTGTATTTGGAAGTTTTATGTGTGGGTTAGTGTAGGGAGGTGAAAGTATTAGTGTTTAAGTGTTGAAAGTGGTGGTATTTGTATATTTGTGATGTGTGTGTGTGCAAGGGTACTGTGGCATGTGTAGTGATGAGTTTGCTGTCTTTTTTTGTTTGATGCGATCTTGGTGCTAGTGTATATAAGTAGGGGGTGTGGGGGGCACGGGGGCTTGCCTCCCTACTCATATGTAGTGTTGGTTTGTGTTTTTGTGTTTGTGTGTTTTGTTTGTTGGTTTGTTGTAGTGTGGGTTGGATGATGTATGTGTTGTGTGGTGTATGGTGTGTTTATGTTCTTGATTTTGTGTTTCGTGGTTTTAGGGTTTCGGGATTTGGAACGTTTGACATTATGGTCTCGGGATACTGAAATTCGAGATTTCAGTATTTCAAGATTATAAAGTGGAACCGTGCTTACCTAAATATCCAAGCTAGAGAATGCAGTACTTAAAGTGCTACCTCATAAGCCTGACTTTTACAGGGCTGCAGGGCAATTTATAGTGGATGGCATCATCATTCTGTGCAGGGTTAGCCACCTGGCAGTGTAAACCATGGCTCTAGATGATCATCACTGTTAAACTGGTACCTTGACCCCATGTGTAAAAATTAGAAAAAGGCACTGTGGATGGATGGACGGACATCATCATTGGATGTTTGAGTGAAGATGTTGGGAGGCCGGAACAAAACTGATGTGTAGGCATGTACAACTGTCAAAATGTTGGTATTCCATGGGATTGTAGTGATGACTGCAGGATACAGTTATGCTCTTCTGACTAGACAGACAAACACACACACAAAAGTTAAGTGCAGTGAGATTAATACCCTTACCTAAGTATACAGGCTAGAGAGGTCAATACTTAACACAAGTGCCACAGCACAAGTCTGATGTTTACAAGGTTGCAGGGCAAATTAGACAGGATGCCATCATTACTGGATGCTTGAAGATGTTGGGTGGCTGGAATGAAATGGATGTGTAGGCTTGTACAACTGTCAAAATATTAGTACTCCATGGGATTGTAGTGATAACTACTGGATATGCAGTTATTCTCTTCTGACTAGACACACACACACACACACACACACACACACACACACACACACACACACACACACACACACACACACACACACACACCAGTTGACTGCAGTGAGATTAGAACCCTACCTAAGTATACAGACTAGAAAACTCAGTTCTTAATGTAAGCACCATGGCACATGTCTGAATCTTACAAGGCTGCAGGGCAATTTATTGTGGATGACATCATCAGTGGATGTTTGAGAGAAGATGTTGGGAGGCCAGAATGAAATGGATATCTAGCCATGTACAACTGTCAAGATATTAAAGATCTACATGTTACCAGATTGATGAGTGCGCAAAGTTGTGTTTCTAATGTGCAGGTATACCTTAAATAGACAGCTTTGCAAACTATATGTAAACAACTGTCCACATTACAAGTACTGGAAAATCTAAATATGTCCATGGTATATAATAATGCATTTTTTATTTATTTCTGTAGTGGGGTTGATGTGTTTGTGAACAAGTACTAAGAGACCATATTTTAAATGCATGGGTGCAGGTAAATATGTGTACTTTACTTAAAAAGTGCCTTCCTTTTTTGTGTTTTTACATATACTTTCATGGGCTGAATACTAAATGACCAGTAAACATAAGTCCTGAGCATATCTAAACAATCCTACCTTGGTTTGTGATTTACTGCAGAGTTGACTGGTAAGAGAAGTTTTATTTGGATTTGAATTTATATTGTATTTGTTATTACTGTTTTCACTGTTTGTAGGTAGGAAAGGGTAGCTTGTTAACAAGATTTACTTTGATTCATATTTTGTAGTTTTACCTTTAATTTCAATGTTGGTTGTTAGAAAGGGATAGGTTTTAGACAGGCAAGCTCTAGCCACCCCAAGGCCTAGACAGCTATAAATTCACAAAGACTGCAGAGAGGAAAATCCTGAGCATTATCTAAACAACCCTACCTTGGTTTGTGATTTATTGATCTTTACTAGTAAAAAGAAGTGTGACTGCGAGCAACAGTGAGCAGAAGCTACTGCACACCTTTGTGTGTGACATAAAGGAATTACAACTTTTGTCTGCCTTGCAGAACTTGTATGATCAAAACAAATTTACTGTACTTACTTTATTACACTATATCTGTATTTAGTTGTATATTGCTTGTGTGAATTTTTTGTTGTAGAAGTTGATTTAAGTTCTCTTTGAATTCTGTGGTTAATGATTTTGATTATTCTTTTCTTTTACAATATTTTATTCATTTGAAGCTGAATATGGATTCCTTAAATGAGTATGCAATTTATGATTTGCTAATGCACAAATATCTTCTACAGTGTAATAAATGCTGTGTATATTTAAAGGTAACAGCTGATAACACTGGTGATCTGTGCTTCTTGTGTCAAAGGTTGGATGATTTGCTTACCATTGTTAGAAGTAAATCTAGACATAATGATGATGATGATTGCACTTGTGCAGTTGACATGGCTTGGAGAAGTGTTGTTTCATATATAACTGACTGGAGTAGTGAAATAAATAACAATAAGCATAGAACAAAGAGAACACATTTAGGAAATAATGCATCTATTGTCTGCAAAGATCACTGAACCCCTATGAAACAAAACAATGCCCCTGACAACTTTGGAATTATGGATGCAAGTATTCAGCAATCTGAGGATCCAGTTTGTTTAGAAGGAAACAAAAAAAGAAAGAAAGGAAGAAGTTCACAACAAATAACAAGGAAGAAAAAGAAACTGATTAATGACTAAAGGAAAGAGAATACGTACTAAAAAGGACACTGTTTGTTATGTAACACACAGGTTACAGAGAATGATAATAGTTTTCTATCAGAAAACATTCAGTCTACAAAGACATCATGTTTTCAACAGAGAAGGTAGAAAAAAGAGGCAAGTAGCATGTGAAAAGGAAGAAGTCAAAACTGAACGTGAAAGGATTGAAGGACATTACTGTAAGAAATAAAGAAGAGAAAGACAGATGTTGACTACATGGTTCAAGCTGTGGATTTTCAATACCAGCTGGATGGGAATTTAATACACAGTGAAAACAATGAGATTAATAGTGGTGATGAAGATCTATCCTTCGTAACAACTGATAGAGCAGATATTACTATATTAGAAGCTGAAGATTCTTTCAGAGCTGGCCAGCAAAGATATTCTTGTAATTGAGATTCAGTTATTAGAGGAACTGATACTTATATTTGCAGAGAAGATAACGAACATTGAATAGTGTTATACTTGCCAGGAGCAAAAATTGAAGACGTGAGACAAGCCTTGGAATGCCTTAATGTAAGGAAGTACAGATCCGTTTTTATTCATGTCGGTACAAATGATGTCAATCGCAAGGATTCTCTTACTGTTAGTAGGGAACTGACAGCCCCCTTACATTGTATAGCTTGTACTGGTGTTGGGACATATTGTTTACAAATCACCTATAGAAGGGATAGTGAGTGAGGTCCCTGTTAATGAAAAGATTTTTTTGGGGAAAATACCTACATGGAAAAATATCCTGCTTTAAGAAATGGAAATGTGTAGAGCACCCAAGCCTAGTTTTGGGCACACATGTGTTCAGACAGGATAGCATGCATTTGTCAAGATCAGAGAACAGAATATTTGCAGCAGATATTTTGCAATATTTCGCAAACACGAGGCAGGATTCACAGATAGCAACATTTGATGTATCTCTAACGGTTGTTAGCATTAGGAGCATTAATAATAAAGTTTTTTAATGGAAAATTTGCTTTGTTCCCACAACATTGATGTTGTTATTGTTTGTGAAACATGGCTAAAGTACAATTACTGGAAACCAGTTCTGTCGGGGTATAAATGATTTTACTTTAACAGACATTCTAACAAAAATCAGGTGGAGGTGTTATGACAGGGATTAAAGGTAATTATGAGACTTGTGATTATTACATGTTCAGTGATAACACCAATACTATAGACTGTGTAACTGGGACAATAAAGACAACCCTGGAATATATAACACTTGTTGGAGTGTATAGACCACCAAGGTCAAGTGCAGATGATCTAGAGGAATTCATATGTTTCTTGCATGAAACACAGGAGGGAAGAATAATATTAGATGGGGACTTAAATTTACCAGAAAGGGACTGGAATGACATTGATTCAACAATGTTAGCAAGGAAATTATTCACAATGTATATTCAGGAACAACAATTGCTTCAGATTGTAAAAAACCCTACCAGAGGACGGAACATAGACATTGTTTGTGTTCCTAAAGAAATTACTGTTACTTCAACTCAAGTTTTCCCACCATTGATGTACAGTAATCATGGGTTATAAAGGTTAATTTGTTGCTAGATAATTCTGCCAAACTGAAATCTAAACCAGTGCACAGAAGGTTAATTACAGATCATGTGGAAGCAAAACAGTCACTATGTAAAATTAACTGCAGTGAGGTGTTCAGTGGAAAAACTGCAGATGGAATGTGGAAACTTTTGAAAGAGAAACTGAGTACAAAAAAAAAAATTAACATCAGGATCTAGGCATACAACATCAGGGGGATATATTTCCATAAGAATACGATGTCTGATTAAGGTGAGAGACAAAAAATATAAGAAATGGAAGAGAGGTCGAACTACAACTTTGAAAACAGAAATAAACAAGCTGGACAAACAGATTAAGCACAGTGCGAGACAAGATCAGTATAATAGGAAACCTGTTTTTACATACATAATATGTGAAAGGAGTAAAGACATACAAATTGATAAACTGTGTGCAGATTCTAAAATTTATTCTTAGACACAACAGATTACAGATATATTTACAAAATATTATGCAAAAGAGTCAGGCTTAACAAGAGGGGTGATAAACTGTCCTAGTGACATCCAGGTAATCCCAGATACTGTAATCAAGTTAGATTATATTGAAAAAGAACTGCACAAACTGGATCTAAACAAAGCACAGGGAGAAGACAGAATTAGTAACAATGACCTTCAGCAACAACATATGGTACCATTATATCTATTATTCACTAGGTCATATAAATATGGGAGATTCCTCAAGACTGGAGACATATGCTTATTAAATCTGTCTTTAAGGGAAAATGGAGTAGGACAAACCCAGAGCCACATAGACCCTTAACTCTACTTTCATGTTGCAGAAAAATAATGGAGAAGGTAATATTGGATAAGTTATTGTCAGAACTGGATAGGTTGGGACTTGAAACCATATATCAGCATGCATATGTTGAAAATAGATCTATCACCACCTATAACATGCTCTATAACAATATAATAACAGCTATGAATGAAAAAAATTTGCTATGATGTAATTTAAATGGATTTAACTTCAGCATTTGACAGGGTCATATACAAAACACTGATCAATAAATTAGTACAACTAGGTATTGATGTACTCTTGATAAGATGGATAGCTGCATGGCTTACAATTATGACATGGCAAGTATCATACAGCAACTGGACAGGTGAAATCCTTGGTTACAGTTAGGGTGTTCCACAGGGCTCTGTCCTAGGCCCTTACTTGTTTAGATTGTATCTTTCAGACCTAAATTTTTCAACTCAGGTGTCCTACAGTCTATCTAAAGATGACCTGAAATTGGGTAAACTGATTACATGTGTTACAGATAAGGCATGTCTGCAAAATAGCTTGACTAAATTGACTAGCTGGGCACAGGAGAATAATATGCTGATAAATACATAAAAAACTAAGCATATGAGATTTGGGAGACATAAATTAAAAGTGAATATGTAATACAGCACACAGTGATTGAAACTGTAGACTCGTTTAAGGACCTGGGAATATGGGTGGATTTAGCTATGAGTTTTTTTCTAATCATATCAACCAATTGTATAATGATTGTTATAGAACTATAGGTTGTATAAAAAGATTTATAAAATCTAGGAAATTAAAAATGATGAAGTCACTGTTTATTAGTTACATTAGACCTAAACTTGAGTATGCAATAATAATATGAAAACCCTATAAGAAAACAAGCATGAGTAAACTGGAAAGAGTACAGTGGAAATATACCAAAGGCATCCATGGGTGTGAAAATTTAAGTTATTATGAAAGACTGAAATATCTGAACTTATAGTGTCTCTTATAGATATCTAAGAGTAGATCTTATTCAGGTATATAGGACATTTAGAGCCAACTACATCTTGTAATGTTTGGGGTTATCAAAAAGTACTAGAGAATCATCAGACAACCTATGTGAAAGATTCTATAGGAATGAGAAGTGTACTAATTGGTTTTCTGACAGAGTAGCTGATGCATGGAGCAGACTTCCAAATTGCATTAAAGCAAGTACTAGTTTAGATATTTTTAAGAACAGCCTGGACACTTATTATAGGAACAAGTGTTTTGGTATATTGGCAAGCTAGAAGGGAATTTAATACCCATGCTTGCAATGTTTGTATGTATGTATAATTAATACATGCTATTGTTTACTTTACATAGCATAACACTGAGCAGCGGGTTTGTGCAATCGATGGCAAAGTGTTGGCGCACGCGAGATACACAGTTCTGTTGGTTTGCTTACCCCCATGCAATCACATTAAGCAGAAAAGCATGACAGTCAGCCATGCACATAGTACTGAGTGTAAGGAACACACCTGCTGCTTGGCTGACTCTGTGGCAGCAGGTGTAAATGCATTGACAGATTTTTTTTTGTAGCCCACATGATATAAGGTTCAAATCCAGATGTATCTAATAGTTTTAAATATATATTTATAATGCAATGAAATAATTCTTTATTCTACATTCACTGTGTATTAACTTTAGCACTGCATGTTTAAACGTCATTGCGTGGAGGTAACTGGACCACTGAAGAGCTGTTCTCCAATGCTTGGCATTGCTGTGTGATGCCAAACTCTGCCCAAACAGACAGGCCAAAAAGTGAAGGGTTCCATGCCAAACTCCGCCCAAACAGACAGGCCAAAAAGTGAAGGGCTCCATTGCTTTTTTTTTAATTTTTACTTATGTGTGTTGTGTGTAATTCTATTTTTTGACCAGATTAAAAGTGTTAAAATGGTGCAGATGGGAAAGTGGTGAAATGGGGGGCAAGCAAGAGGAAAAACAAAGGGAAAGCAATATAGGAATGTGCATGAGGGAGGTAGGAAAGAACCATAGCTATCCACCTCTTCAGCAGTGTAAAATGAAAATATGTACAGAATATCAGTTGAATATGGACTGTCACTTCAAAATAGAGGGGTGACAACAATGCAATCATGTTGCATTGCCAATTGGAGTGAATAAAGTGTGTTAAGAAGACACATGCATGAAGGGGAGAGCTATGTATGGGATGATATTTTTTGTGGGACAGGTGCTCATTTTTTTCTTCAGTAAGAGAGGAATGTTAGGTAAGATATGTAGGTATTTCTGGGTCAGGTATGTAGGATAGGTGAGGAAACACATACAAACAAACAGGGGAAATAAGACAAGACAGGGATGGTGAGGGACACGACAGGTTGGGTGACACCATGATTGGGGTCAGGGAAGGGTCAACAGATGCCCATACCCATCTAACATGGGGACAGTGATATTCAAGTCCTCATCTACAGGACTGTCATCATTGTCCTCTTACTCTGCTGGTTTGGTTATTGGAGTGCTTGACAGCTTTTCATATGGACCATAATTTTAAACAGCCTTTCCATCCGGCATAGGCATGCACCTATTGTGTTGTGCTTGACCCTACACATCAACCTTGACATTGCCTGGTGGGGATGAAATCACCAAAGCCACCACTACTCCCAGAAGGTATGAGAGCACCAGCTGCCATGGTAGTGCTACCTGATGTTGAGGGCCAGGTAATGCAGGGGCAGCAGAGGCAGTGCTGTCAGGTTGGGTCCCAGATGTGATGAGCATTGGTGCAGGAGCTGGTGGAGCAGGGCAGGCCGAGCTATGGGGGTTGGCCTACCTCCCTGTGCTGTAAAGCATTTTGTGATGGATGACATGGAAGCATTTTGACAATACACAGGAAAAAAAGAGATGGAATAGTTGGGGTAAGAGAAAAAAAAGAGATATAATTAGTGACATCATCTGTGACATGCAATGCATTATCACAATAATAAAGTATTTTATCTCTACTTTTACATTTAAGTCTACTTCTTCACAATGACAAACTATAAGTAAGGATTGCTCAAAGTAATCATTGCAATGTGCATATATTACACTTATGATTGGTCCAGTTATACAGATTAAGTTAACAGCATGGCATTTGTGCCACTTGCGTTGAAATTAAATTATGCAATTTTTTAAAGGATTTTACTATATATTTGTTACTTGTGGTATATGAACCCACAACGTCTGACTACAGTATAACACTTAACTCCTACAGTTGACGAGTTACAGACTGAAGCATGCATGCTTGTTTTACAGTTATGGTATGCATGCTTACTTTGTTATAACTGTATAAAAAAGAAATAATTTAGCTAAAATAATAGTTCTGTTGTGCTGCATGCATACCACTTGCTTCCTTCAGTTTCTCAAGATGCTCAGCATGGGCCTTTGTATTCATCCTAATCTCTGGGTTGGCTGTGGAATAAAGAGAGGAGAACAAGAGATGAGCATTATGCACACAAGTCTTGCCTATATGCAGCTTTCTATCTGCTACAAATTCTGTTATCAGTATACTTACACAACTGTGGGATGTCACCAGTCCTGAGCTCATCCAGCCACTGGTTGAGTGTATCCCTCTTGCTCCTTTTTAGGTCATTAAAGTGATGCCTACACTGTTCTCCAGTGCACAGAATGCCAGTCACATGGGAGACAGCCTTGGCCAGACTATTCCAAGCCTCAGACTTGTACTAGGAGCCAGTATAGTCTCTCTGCAAGAGCCTTTGGCTGTGGCACTTTACAATGAGTCCAATGAAGTTCTGGACTCCTCAACACTCCATCTCTGCACCCTAAATTAGACACGTTCCTTCTACCACAAGACATGTCTGACCAGGGAAAACAGCAATAGTTAAGAATGATTTCCCACAATGCCTATTATCTGGTTTACTGGTAGTGAGCAAACCCGAACAATGATGCTAACTGCATTTGTGCAATGTTAAGCAGAGAGAAACAGTGCCAAACAGAGAGGAAAGCAGTTTTTGAAAATGAAAGGTTAATCTGACACTTGGCATTAGTTTGAGGGCTGTTTGCTGCTAAACTGATAGGTGATTTAACTTTGCAGATGTACTGGGGGCATACATTTTATGATGTGACACATTATTTGTGTGGCTTTACACACTGATAAAATTAATTTTTACAGTTTGGGATTACAACCTTTGCATAAGGGACAAAATGTTTTCTTCCACAGCGGTGATTTTTCATACTTCCTAAAAAAGAAGTGCTTTTCAGACATACTTATTATTTACATATAAATACACATGACAGACTAATAGGTCAACCATGTATGTGTGTGTGACCTGACAAGTCCTGGTTTATACATCCCTTTGTGTATGACTTTTTTTTTACGTCTGAAGATCATCCAAGGCCAGAGAACACAATAATGATTACAGAAACATATTAGTCAGTATACCCTTACTCACACAAATAATTCATATGAGTTTATTAAAATTGAGTGTACAACTCTTAATAGAATTGGGAGTCTGTAATATTGTTTTGTGTGAATTTTAATGTAAAGTAAAATGGGACAACAGTGGCAATGTTTGGAATTTGCTGTATTAGAACCTAGGATCATCTGTATTGCAGCCCTACACTTACACCTGCCACCACAGGAATAGTTAAAAAAAGTGATGGATATTTTCATATTCATTATTAACTTCTGTGTGTTAACCACCACTCAATGATGCTTAGCGATTTTTCGCAGGGTGCTCAACACACTTGATAGAATGTATCCATTTTGAAATGTATCCGGTGTGGAATCACCTACTGTCTGTTTCCTCTCTGCTCTGGTGATTTAGATCTGCAGGTGTTGGAGTGGGTTGCTAAATGCCACGTAATGCCACATTAAAACAATAAAACAATGTGTTTGCGAGATAAAAAGCAAAAAAATGCAACAGTGTATTTTTTTGAAATTGAGAATGTCTTAAGTGTTTTGTCTGCTTCATGTGTGGGCCATTAGTCCAGGTTTTTTTTGATGGTAAGCAATGTGCAAATGTGAGAAGTGAAGCTAAACTTTTTTTTATCTATGAGAGCATTATTTTTTAGGTTTCATCCTTAAAAGACAAATGTGAGACTTGAACTGTGATCTGCAGGTGGATTATACTGTATTGATCATCATGTTTTGCAGGAGAGCTACACACATGAGTCACAAGTGTAGTTTATTGATTGGTTATCATAGAAGTATATCACATGCCATTTATAGTATTTATCTGTTTCCCATGCCTGCACTAAGCCACACATCATGCAAATACTGCTAAATATATATATATATATATATATATATATATATATATATATATATATATATATATATAGATAATGAACAACAGTATAAAATAAATGCTAGTACACATGAAAGATTTTTACACAAGCCTGGAATTGAAATCTCTTAGCAATGAGCATACAAAACACAGTAAGGGTGTTTTATCCTTCTTTGTCACAGAAACAGCTTTGCAGCAGGAATGAAAATCATTGTGCATACAAGCAAGTCCAAAATCATCCACAGTATTAACAAGATATATGGCACTTGTACACTCTCAGCTGTTTATGCTGCGGTGGTGCAGCGGTAGCGTTGTTGCCTCCCAGCAAGAGGTTCTCCAGTTCGATTCTCGGCTGTGGAGTCTGCATGTCCTCCTCACGGTTGGGTGGCATTCAAAAGACATGTGTAAATGGGTGTGCCTTCATTGAAGGTTGGATGTCGAGCTGGCACCTCGGCGTTTGTGAAAATTTACTGCCAATCATTAGCGGACCGGAGTTCCACTGTGGCAACCCCTAACTGGGAAAAGCCGAAAGACAAACAACAACATCTCAGCTGTTTGTACATGTGTTAATTACAGATGTAGTACAATGAGTGATCACACAAGCATTTATGACTATTGCTTGGAGAAATGCAGCTTTGTCTTATCTTTGTATGTTGTTCATTCTTCTCTTATCTGAGCATTACTATGAGACATGCACTCTGTAAGGCATTTTGTATCATACTCCTTAAAATGTGTGAGAGTATTAAATGGCAATAATATAAAGTTTTCAACAAATGCAGGAGAGGTTGGATATTACTGAACAGAAACTGCAGAAGGTGTGCTGTTTACTTGCATTTAAAACCTTGATAAAATTACTTCTACACTTAATAAGTCTAACCTGGCTGACACACCCACTGGAAGTAAGAGAGTCTGAACTGCTGTTGTGTTTTCCTTTTCCCTACCAGTAATCATTCACAGTTGCAATCCATTAGCAACAAACACTGAGGGAGTGCTTGCACTATGCTTACATTTGCTACATGGAGCCAATAATTTAGGATTCAGCAATTCTAATGAGTTCATACCTCATCTGCATCTTCACCATGACCACAGGCCTAAAGCTACACTATAAAAAGGTAACCATGTAGCTAGGGAACCTGAAGGTGAGGAGACTTGCTTATGTGGGTAACACAGAAGAAAGTTGATATTACTTTGGATTTATCTGCACACTGATATTGATAAGGTATGGTTTGCATTTTTCAGTTATATACTGGACATGTTGGTAGGAAACAAATATACATATATAGATATATATGTGCATATACATTAACAAATGCTACTTTATTTATTTATTGACATTTGTTGACTGGGAATGTCCACTGGGCCTCAAGGACCCATTTTCTGTGGAGGCTTGGGGAGAAAAGCTGCAAAACAGTTACAACAAATATGCCTAAGACATCAGTTTGTATGTAGTAGTCACATTAATGTTATACATATTACAAATGAAACAGATATGGTAAGCAGTTACACTTAAACAGAAGAGAAATTAAATATAGTCCAAGAATTAAAAATGTTAGAGCAACTTCCATTTTTATGCACTTCTTAGAAGTTTACTGATGGCATAGGCATTTTTCTTAGGGCAGTTTACTTTCCCAGATGTACATCCTTACATCCTTATTAACTTTCCTCACTAGTGTTACTGTTACAACTGTTCCTCTTTACACTCTACTACTGTTATTTCAGTGAAATGTAAATGTTCTATATTGTCAATGTCACAGGGGTGTTGGCCTTCTAGGATGGCCCACAGGCACCTCTAGGGGAGTGATAACCACACGTAGAGGTGACTGGCAATTCCATAAAAATGAAAGTCCTCTGGTAAATACGTACACATGTTTTGGCACAGTTTGTTTTATAGCACTTATAACAATTCACTGATGTTATGTTCCTTTGTTTGGTGCAAAAATTTAATTTGCCTGTTGCTTTGGGGGTGGGAGAGACAAGTTCCATTTCTGTGCTGGCACAACCAAAATGTTTTACAGAGGTTTCCTTTGCTGTTGTTACTCCTTGTTTTGGATCAAACCTTTGTTTGTGTGTGATTGATATGTTACAACCACATCACCCTTTCTATATTTGTATAACTTGAATGTTTTTTGTTTATCCAATGGATAATATTGAAAAACTAATAATATATACTATAGCTAAGCATGACTTTTATTTATGTGGTATTTATGTGTAGTATCCTTCTTTTGTGTTTTGATGTCACCTAGGACTATGGCACCCAAGCATCCCAATCCCTGCAAACCCTACTTCAGTGACTCAGAAAATGGCAGGATCATGCAAGCATTTTAGCAACATGGTGCCTTTCTGCTTTAGAGAGGATGTGGGGATATGTCTGGAAGAATGCAAATTTGGAACCGGATAGTAAATGACGTGAACACTGTTGGGGGATGCAACAGGACATATGATCAGGAGTGTCATAGGACCACTAACATGATTTCATCCACCTGGAGGAGAGCAGCTGCAGTGGACAGCTAGCTACCCTGGGAGGCCTGCTACAGAGCCACCACTACACCAAATGAAGAGTTCCTGTACACTGTCAGGGATCCAAAGAGCTCAGTGGAAAATAGACAATGGCATGTGATTGATGTTGGTGCTGCTGTTTCAGGGAGGACAAGTATGTCCCAGGAGGAGTTTCTAGGTAGGATTACCTATGTCAATTTGTAAACATTTCTTGTATAGTAAAATACTAAAAGTAATAGTTAAGTTGTTTTAATATTTTTTTTTGGGGGGGGAACTAGTTATAGATTGATCAGTTAACACATTCTGGTTCATTACACATGGGCTTGGGGTGGATGTGTCTTCTCAGTTTCAGTTAAATGTATTTTTAATGTAGATATAAAGGCCAAACTTTTCCACTGGCATTATTGTTATTGCGATGATGGTGTCCTTACATTTTGCTTAACTTTTTCCAGGACCATCCTCCATAGCAAGTGTGGAATTATCTGCACATGGCAAGCCAAACATTTTTTTTTATTTCAGTACTGATGAGATTTCACAGAAATATTTATTTATCTATATGGATGAGGTGGGTGTCAGGACTGTATGTGTATTGCTGCACCTTCTGTGACAGTGGCACCAGTGTTAGTTTGTTAGCATATATTCAACTGTAGTAGTTTAGCTATTAATTTCTTTCCTATGTTTGTTGCTTATTATCACAGGTGATCCTGACAGTGGAAGTGCAGCACTGTTAACAACTGAAGTCAGGGTATCGACAGACTCTGATGATGATGGTGGCCAAACACAGGCACAGTTGGGGGGTGCAGAGGTTGAATCTGACACTGAGGTTGACATTCAGCCATCTCCTGTAATTCCATAGGACACAGCCTGTAGGCCTATGCAAACCCATTCCACTGAGCCCTCAGATTTTGCACAGGTGGAGGGTGAGACACTTGATCAGGGTAGTGTGGTTACTGTGGCTTCAGTGCCTGTTGACTCTGACTGTAGCCAAAGTGTGGATGAGATGCCAAGCAGGAGGGTTGTTGGGGTTGTTCAAAATAGGCCTGCTATCTATCCTTCAACTGATCCTGGTGTGTCTTTCTGTGCCACCCAACATATGTTTAGGGTTGGCATGAAGGCGCAGGCATGTCCCATTAGGGCATCTGAGGAAATGCTTAGTGGTGTAGATGTGGCACAGGCTGACACGTGTGACTGCCTTCACAGTGTTGCCAGTTCAATGGATCGGATGAATGACACGTTTGAATGGATGATGTCTGTGATAGAAAATCTATTGGGAGGGGGGGGCAGCAGTCATTTGGGTGTAGGTCAACCACAATATCTGATGTCAGCCAATGTAGCTGTGCCCAGTCATTCTCCCATAGTGTCACTACTTCCACTGCTCTGTCAGTGGTTGAGGTGTCCACACCCAGATATGGCAGCCCATGGAGTCATGGTCGTGGGCGTATTCATGAGGGCAGCTCATCCAGCAGACATCAGTCATGTACAGGTAGCATCAGTGCATCTGACAGTGGGCATGGATGTGCTAGTGCAACTCCTGGCAAAGCCAGTTCTTTGGGTCAGGGACAACAACTATGAACTGTCACCTCTACCATGCGCAGCTCACACCTGTCCAACAAACCAGGACATACAGCTGGCACAGTACCTGGCTGTGTTCTTGCAGACACTCACACACCAATTTCATCTGGAGTGTCCATACAGACATGCACACATAACAGCTACATGGGTCATTTGTAAGGCTTAAAGCTTATTCTTTCTCAGTGGCCATTTGATACTTTACCCAAATGTCTGCCTGTTTCTCTTACTTACTAACTCACAAATGCTGATTACCTTTGGTGTCAGCCTAGTCCTCCTGCCCCCCCCCCCCCACACACACAACATGCAAATGATGATAACTGTGTCATATCCTTGTTTTCTAACTTTTGGATTCAGGAATACATACGTTTTTGGTCTAATGTTCAGGGTGCATAGCTGACTTAGTGTTTAGTATATCTGTTTTTGTGATGCATTTTGCCAATTGCACTGCTTTCTTACAGGTTTTTGTAATGTGGACATCCCTGCCAAACTCTCAGACCAACAAAGCTGGACCAACCAAGCCATAAATAAAAGTGTGACAATAGCCCAACAATAGGGAGAGTTTTTAAACATTGTGGTCTTGCAAACTTAGACAGTTGATGGAATAACAGGTTTTGCATTGCTATTTTTATGTTTGTTCTGAGTGATATGAAGTCTGAAACTGAAATGTGTGTCATTATTTTCTAACTTCATTCTTTAATGATTTGCCATTATAAACATAATTAGGCAAAATGTGGAAATTCAATGAAAATCTGTACATTTTAGAAGTAAGTCCTATTAGTTGATAAAGGACAGATATTCACATAAGTGACTGCTGTCACATCTTGATGTAATTGCTGTAAAAATCACCCACCTTATATTTACTTACAATACAAAGTAATAGTAGGCAAGGACATGCCATTCATTTGTATTCTTAGACATTTATTTTTCTATTCTGGGTTCAACACTTACCTTGGAAATTCATCAGTTGCAAGTCTAGTAGTTCAGGGCTGACTCTGTCTGATGCTAGCAGTACACAGCCATTACATGGATAAGTAAAGGTTGTGAGTGTTGCTTGGCATCAGTATTACTGTATGTATATGCTTAAGATGAAGGTTTTAGCCCCTTAGGTGGTGAGAGTGTGTGCTATCCATTGCCTTTTGGCCAGTGTGAGACCATATTATGCATGTCTACATCTGCCTACACCCACAGCAGCTGCTGGTTTCCCTTCTGACTCCTCACCTGTGTGTGTCTATGTTGACCTTGCCAGTGGTGGTGGGATGTGTGGCGCTTCCCCTTGCAGTTCCTGCTGAAGCTGTTTTCTCAGGATAATGTTGTGCAGCATGGCACACATGGTCAATATTTCAGCACATGTACAGGGATTACACTACAGGGTTTCCCCAGATGTACTGGAACTGTGACTTCAGCAGGCCAAACACATGCTCTATGATATTTCTTGTTTGAGCATGTGCTTTATTATAGCATTCTTCGGTTGGTATGTGTGCATTTCTGATGGGCATTGTCAGCCACTGTTCCAATGCATGACCTACATCCCCCAATAATGACCGTGCGGTATACCCCCCCCCCCGAGAAAACATTTCATACAGTTGACAGTTGTGCCAAATATGTGAGTTGTGGTAACTGCCTGAGTTGCCAGCATGCACATTCAGGGTGATTCCCTTAACATTACACATGACCTGGCAGTTAATAGAGTGGTAGATCTTTCTATTTATGTACACCCTTCCCCTGTTCACCAGCTGGGACTTCAGGGTTGTGTGCTACAGGGTAGAGCTCCTGCATAGTTCTGTCTCTCTCCTCAGCTGTACGGGGAAATATATATGTATTCACTGGCGTATTGCAGCATAGCATTCAGGAACTGATGGAGGATCCTTTATGCTGATGCCTGTGACACCCCCAGCATGTCCCCTGTTGGTCTCTGGAAGGTTTCTATAGCTAAAATTCTAAGTGCTACACATAACTTAGTCTCCACTGGTATTATTTTCCCTTGGTTTGCCTAGCTCTCAGTGGTTGCAGATTTTCTGTATTGTGTCTCTAGCCACCCTGTAACCCTCTATAATTTCCACCTGATGCAGATTATGAAAAGTTAAATGAGGTCTAAAAACCATTTTCCTTCATGGCTGCAGTCTGTTAGCAGCAGCAGCAGCATAAACATGGCCCTGCTGCACATACACATGAATAAGAGCAACAGCTGCCCCGAATTTTCTTTCTGTGTAGCCTAGTGTCCATGGCTGTATTCCAACAGGTTTTGGAATTTGCAGGGAAAACCAGCACTGAGTCTACGCAGTTGGTTAGCTTGTTGAATAGCTCCTCCATCTTGGATTGGTCGATATGCATACAATTCAGATGCCAAATAAATAAACAAATAAATAATGATAATAATAATAATAATAATAATAATAATAATAATAATAATAATAATAATAATAATAATAATAATAATTAATAGTGATAAATAATGCTTATGTTGTAATTAGCATGCTACAATGTTTACTGGGTTTCCAGTGGCTGTACATGGTGTGTACAGCCATTTACTGAATACAAAATGGTGAGCGTCATGCCATGACTTGCACATGGTTTTAGCAGCCTGTGTAGGGTTTATTGAAAGTGCAGTTATAAGGAATGTATAATATCCGCAACTTAAAATATGTCAATATGGCTTGTTTTCATTTATTTACTTGTATGATTGCCTATGTCATATGTGATAATTTAATAAAGAAGTTTCTTGTTTAAAAAAATAATTAAAAAGGAAACTTAACACATCAGGTATTTTGGCAGTGAAGCTTACTTCAGGGAAGTATTGCATAAGAAATGACAGTCTTGTTTGATTTTATAAGGGTGATGACAATTCCAGAAAGAGAATTGATTAGGAAAAATGGGAAGAGAAAGAAAAGTGGTCAATCAGATATAATTACAATTTCTTGAATTATAAAATGGTTCTAAATACTTTAAATTAGTATGGACTAAAATAGCTAAAGAAATATCTTAAAATATAATAAATAGTTCATGCATTTCTTACCTTAGAAATATGATTAAATAAGAATAGAAACAGAAGGATATAGATTATATACAGAAAGTAAACTATATATAATATATATATATATATATATATATATATATATATATATATATATACATATATATATATATATATATATATATATATATATATATATATATATATATATATATATATATGGGTCTACTTAGTTTGGTCGAAGTTTCAGTACTTCGAACTTCATTTGTACAAACCCATTTGTTCAAAGTACTGAAACTTCGAAAACTGACTACAGAGATCACAATACAGCACGGAATGGGAATATTCACTTTTCCTCACTGTAGTGCAATCTCAGAGTTGGTATATTTAAGTAAGGGGGTGTGGGAGGCACAGCCCCCCACATGGGAGGTGCAGGGGGCTTGCCTCCCTGCAAAAGCATGTTTTTGTTATATTTTTATTTGTGAGGCAATCAGGTGCCTAGACTTCAGTGAAAGTGCTCTTTTGTTAAAGTGCACTTTCGCTGAAGTGGGGTTCTACTTTTCATTTTCGGTTAAGTGAAAATTTGTTGATTTGTTGTAAAGTAGTAGATCCATATATATATATATATATATATATATATATATATATATATATATATATATATACATATATAATATATATATATATATATATGTGTGTGTGTGTGTGTGTGTGGATACAACATGCTGACACACACACACACACACACACACACACACACACACACACACACATATATATATATATATATATATATATATATACATATACAACATGCTGACACACGCACACACACACACACACACACACACACATATATATATATATATATATATAACTAGTTATTTTTTTATTTTTTATAGGAAACATAAGAAGCAAGTTAATGTCAGTAACCCTGAATAAGTAATTCATTAAGCAATATAGGGAATTATTAAACATTTACTTAAAATACATATTTGAACTATTTGGTAGAAGTATTCTGTTTAAAATGTACACAAGAAAAGATTAGTTGCAAGTGTACACACAGAATTCAAGGAATGCCAAAGAAAACATATTGCATGCCACAAAAACCCGCACAAGAAACATAACCTTCAACCACAATATCAGCAGAGAGAGCTGTAGCCGTTTTATCTAGTGCCTTGTACAACTCCTCAATTCTAAGTAAGAACGAAAAAAATAAAAAAGTTTCCTATTATCTAGTGTTCCTCATCTTTATGCTGAGGAGATCTAGGTCCACTATGCTTCTTTGCTCCCTAACAAAGTAAAAGAGCAAAAAAGGTCTTCAGCATTTAAAAAAAATCTGGAACAGCATTTGTTACATTATATGCCATACAAACCGCTGAAGCAAGTGTTTTAGCAGCATCAGAATTCATTTCCATCCTGGCATTCAAAAATATATTTACACAAGTTAATATTGGTTCTGAACTACTGACCAATTGGCGGTTGCCATTTTGGCCCTCTAGCACCTTGCTCCTAGGGTACACCCTAGCCATGATTCTGTTAACAGAACCTGCTAGAAGGATTGATACCTCACTCATAGAATTCCTCCCCTTTATAATAGACTCCCTTTTCATACTAAACAAAATCTCTCTCTACCCTCTGTAAACAGAACCTTGATAGTTTGTTGGGTAATTGTATACATATCCAAGGTCTGGCCTCCCATTCCATTATGGAAAGTGGTAACATTGTGGGAATTTCATTGACTAGATTACAAATGATGTATCTTGATGAACAGCCTACTAATAACCTGTGATCCTATGAACCTTCTGCATAACATATCTTTTCAAGTATATGCTATTTTGCTATTTCACTAGTGGAAATGGATGCAATGGGGTAAAACTTTAATGCCATGTGGATGTGACCTTAAAATCAGAAAACAGCAGCATGTTTTATCTTTACATGTGTAATAATAAGAATTACTGAAGTGAAGAAATTAGAGAGAAAACATTTCAGAATTACTGTTGTTAAATTTAGTTTATGGAATAAGACTTGTGAAAGTTGCATTGTTCTTGCATTTTGTGAAGTAGAAGAGATGAGTGGGGCAATTCTGGTACTGCACAGAACATTTCTTTCACACATTGTTTTCTGCTAAAGAAATTAAAGCAAAACGTATTTTTATATTGCAAGCTATCCACCCACAATATTTTAACTTGGTTCTTAGTTTCCATTGCAAATAAACCCTGCGTTTGAAAGCAATAGGAGTGGATTCCCCAAAAATGTTCCCTTGCATCTTCAATTTGTTCTTGAATTGAGGCAGACATACATGTAGTTGGTTTGACCAAATTGCTAACAAACGCATTACCTTTCAGATTGTGAGTCTAACGAAAGTAGAGCTTCATAAATCAGTCTTGCAATTTGTATTCTAGTGTGCTGTTATTCAGATTAGCACATAAGTACATTTTTGGATTGTGAAGAATAGTTTATGTGAAACTAAGACTTTATGGTGTAAATAGACAGGTGGTAACCACACCATCACAACTATGTCCAAAGATATCTCAGTAAAGAGTGGTAGTTAAGTACGTCGAGTTATTGTTATATCTTGCACCGTAGAATAATCTGATAACCCATTTCTGGAGCAGTACTGTCATTGTACCCTTGGTGGTTAGGGAACTCTAAGGGGAATATTATGGATATTGTTCTGTTGGAATGACAGACTGACACTTCTGAAATCCTCTTTAAATTTCAGACGTGTTAATTAGAAAATAAGTCAAATGATGGGGAGCCATCTCATTTATCATCCCCATTAGGAAAAAATAGCTTAGAAAGGACAGGAATGCAGAAACAGCACAAGTTGCAAGCATATTGATAGCATTGTTTAACAAATGCTATCCAGTTATATTAGTAAAAACATTATTTAATAAATACATACAAAAACAGTTAGCATTCACCATTTAACACCATACAAAATGATGCAATGTTTCCCTTTCTAACATTGTTTTGTGTTTACTGGCATGCAATTAACAAAATGTTTACCATCTAAAACACTAGATGAGGATTGATGAAGACCTACCTTGATAGCAGACAAAATAATATGTGTGGTTACAGGGCAAGTTGTGCCACACTGATGACATGGCAGTGCACAAGCTTTTTTCCTGACCAGGGTATGTAAAGTCCCATCGTGAGTACATGAACTGATCTCCATTAGACCACTGGAAAAGGTAAGTACTTTCGTTGCGATATAGACCAATCCATACACCAAGAGTGTTTGTGCCATTAATCATGCCATTAATAAGGTGCATCTCCTTCTCATTGTGGATTGCCACAAGGTCTTTATAATAACTTCTACAATAATTCTGAGCCTGGAGCCAAGTCATATCTTGTTTCACAAAAAAATACTCCTGATGCACCAAAGCCAAACATAAACTAAGAGCTGCAGAAAGAAACAAGAAAATGATTGGTTTTGCTCTTAGCCATAATTACCTGCAATGGACTATTTATGTTTGAAATATTTGCACTTAGGTTACCCGCAGAAGTACTGAACAGCACACAGATCCTTGCCATAGCCATGGTAAATCCAAGTTAAAAAGCATACAGGGGAGCTGCTCTTTTCCTGCTGAAATATAAAAGAGAATGTTAGAAAATGGTGCATTTCATCCATAGTGACTGGCATTGTGTTAATATTTCCTTTGTGGAATTTTCAGAAATTTCTTCAAAAGTGAGTGTTTTACATAAAGTACCTTTTCATAAAACAAAGCCAGCACTTCCAAAGAAAATATACACATTCTTCAGGATACTTTTCTTATTCAAGAAGCTGTTCAAAAAAAAGTATTTTTTTCAAATACTCAAAAGTTAGCACATTTGACAAAATGCAGTATGCTTTCTAGGCTAAAAATATTCTTGAAAGTTTAGAAATGTATTCATCATAAACTAGAATAATTCATAAAACACTAAATGTATGGGAATCCCACAAATGATTTTGAAGTTTAACACTAATATTGTTCATTACAAAAGCTATTCTGTAACACTAATATTGTTCATAGTGTATTTGTTACAGTCATTTTAAGAAGTGCGTGTGCTGGTCTATAATTTAACAGCTCTTGATGTATCATTCTATGTTTTAACAGCTCTTGGCCTCACAATCTATATAATTTAGCAACTCTTGACCTCACATGCAAAAGAGTCAGCCTTGTGCAGTGGATTTATAGTAAACAATGAAAACAATATAAATGTGCTATAAAAGTTTTTTTTACCTTTATTTTGACAGAGTATATTACCAGTCATGAGAAGAAATGATTTGCCTTTTCATTGTTGTTACTGGAGATATTTAAAAAAGTAGACCGTTCGCTTGCAAAGCAGGATGCAAATAATTGCATGATGCAATGATTGTCAAGGCTGTCTTTTGTCTAAACTGCAGTATGGAACAATAAACACCTGCATCTCTAATATGGCTTAGCTTGCACAATAAATGTTGCCTTCCCTGTTGTTTAAATTTTGACTGTTCTACCAATGAAGCTATTGATAGTTTTTATAACAAATTAGTTCTGACGACGATGTCATTTTCAAGCC